>NW_028322239.1:11213750-11365468 GCF_059928025.1 Delphinapterus leucas
GGGTAGACTGGAATTGCATTTAAAGCATAGGAAAAGAGGCAGCAGGTCGACAATGATGCACTTGGCCAAAAAGGGCGTATGCGTTTTTTCCTGAATATATTCAGGAAAAAACGCATACGCCCTTTTTGGCCAACCAAGCAAGCATGTTAAAGAAATCTGCACTACAATGAAGTCTCACTGCCCCCCGGTCAAAAGGGCCATCTGAAAAAAGTATAAAATCCAGAAATGCAGCACAGGCCATGGAGAACAGGGAGCCTTGTTATGCTGATGGGTGGGATGTAAATTGCCAACAGCCACTCTGGAGAAGTGTATGGTGTTTCCTGAAACACCTAAAAAACAAAGCAATGGAGACTACGGCTCTTCCACTTATGGTCCTATAGCTTAGGGAAATTAAAATCAAAAACACACAGCCACCCCAAAGTTTCAGACGGATCTGTTTACAAGAACCTCGTCTACGGTACAAGTTAAATATCCCAGAAAGCGAAAAATGGATAAAGAAGTTGTGGTACGTACGTACAATGGAATATCACTCACCAATGAAATCTATGTCATCTGGCCCGTCGTGGCATAATGAGTGGATTCAGGTACGATGATTCTAAGTGAAATAAGTCACACAGAAAATGAAACATCATAAGATGTCACTAATACACGGAATGTAATCTCGGCTACACATGAACTGAATTACAAAACAGAACAGGGTCTCAAATTTAGAAAACCAACTTATGTTTGCATAAGGGGAAAGGTGAGTTGGGGTGCTGCATAAATCTAGAGATAGAAATTAGCACAGATACCATTCCATATGTCAAATACGTAATAGTCAAGACATACCCCTTGCTCAAAGAAATGGGCTAAACACCCTATATTGAACGCCAAGGAATACACCTGACTAGAAAGAATCTTCAAACCCATGGATTTATATGTCTCCATAAGATAATCAAGCGTGTGTACAGCTGCATGAAGGCAGCAGAGAAAATCCGATAAATCCAATTATCAAAATGAATTACAAAAACAAAACACAATGACAGTGAAATAGAGAGCAATTCTTAAATAATTAATTCAGGGCTTGTGATGCAACCTGTATTTACCTCATCAAAACCCAGAGCTGAGTGAGACATAAGGTTGGACACTTCGGGCTGATAGCATTGTTGATGTTTGATGAGCAAATGCAGACCATTTGAAGTCATACTGCATGGTACCCATTCCATGGGTCCCAACTCTCCAGGTTTAAGTGATTCTTCCTTCAGCTAAAGCATGCATGGGAAACCCACAGTATGGTGCACCATGTGACCGGGAAACGTTTTCAAATGCATCTCAGTTTTTGTCCCCTTTTACTCGGGTTCACAATTCCAGACCCTTTACTAACACTCTCCCAACTTGGAGAGTCAGTGCCTTTAACCTCCTGTTTGGCACAGTTTGCAATTTCTGCGCAAGATGAACAGGAATAGGGAGAACCAATGAGAGACTAGCTGTAGGTGTCTGCACGGGCAAATTTAACGCTCATTTCCAACCAGGAAGAGGAATTAACCAAAGGCTCAGCATGCCCTGCAGGAACCAGATTAGGGCCTGAAGCAATCCTGTGGGTTTGCGGCCAGCTCACAAGAAAGCGATTTGAAGAAAGGAGCTCAGGGGCACTGTAATTCACAAACCTGCATAGTTATAAATGACAGCTATCGTCCGAAAATATATTTAAGGAAGGCTGCGAAGAGGACTTGAAAGCGGGGCAGAATTGCAGGAAAACGATTTCAGGGGGTAGACTGGAATTGCATTTAAAGCATAGGAAAAGAGGCAGAACGTCGACAATGATGCACTTGGCCAAAAAGGGCGTATGCGTTGTTTCCCGAATATATTCAGGAAAAAACGCATACGCACTTTTTGGCCAACCAAGCAAGCATGTTAAAGAAATCTGCACTACAATGAAGTCTCACTGCCCCCTGGTCAAAAGGGCCATCTGAAAATAGTGTGAAATCCAGAAATGCAGCACAGGCCATGGAGAACAGGGAGCCTTGTTATGCTGATGGATGGGATGTAAATTGCCAACAGCCACTCTGGAGAAGTGTATGGTGTTTCCTGAAACACCTAAAAAACAAAGCAACGGAGCCTACGCCACTTCCACTTATGGTCCTATAGCTTAGGGAAATTAAAATCAAAAACACACAGCCACCCCAAAGTTTCAGACGGCTCTGTTTACAAGAACCTCGTCTACGGTACAAGTTAAATATCCCAGAAAGCGAGAAATGGATAAAGAAGTTGTGGTACGTACGTACAATGGAATATCACTCACCAATGAAATCTATGTCATCTGGCCCGTCGTGACATAATGAGTGGATTCAGGTACGATGATTCTAAGTGAAATAAGTCACACAGAAAATGAAATATCATAAGATATTACTAATACACCGAATGTAATCTTGGCTACACATGAACTGAATTACAAAACAGAACAGTGTCTCAAATTTAGAAAACCAACTTATGTTTGCGTAAGGGGAAAGGTGAGTTGGGGTGCTGCATAAAACCAGAGATAGAAATTAGCACAGATACCATTCCATACGTCAAATATGTAATAGTCAAGACCTACCCCTTGCTCAACGAAATGGGCTAAACACCCTATATTCAACACCTAGGAATACACGTGACTAGTAAGAATCTTCAAACCCATGCATTTATATGTCTCCATAAGAGAATCAAGTGTGTGTACAGCTGCATGAAGGCAGCAGAGAAAATCCGATAAATCTTATTATCAAAATGAATTACAAAAACAAAACACAATGACAGTGAAATAGAGAGCAATTCTTAAATAATTCATTCAGGGCTTGTGATGCAATCAGGATTTACCTCATCAAAACCCAGAGCTGAGTGAGACATAAGGTTGGACACTTCGGGCTGATAGCATTGGTGAGGTTCGATGAGCAAATGCAGACCATTTGAAGTCATACTGCATGGTACCCATTCCATGGGTCCCAACTCGCCAGGTTTAAGTGATTCTTACTTCAGCTGAAGCATGCATGGGCAACCCACAGTATGGTGCACCATGTGACCGGGAAACGTTTTCAAATGCATCTCAGTTTTTGTCCCCTTTTACTCGGGTTCACAATTCCAGACCCTTTACTAACACTCTCCCAACTTGGAGAGTCAGTGCCTTTAACCTCCTGTTTGGCACAGTTTGCAATTTCTGCGCAAGATGAACAGGAATAGGGAGAACCAATGAGAGACTAGCTGTAGGTGTCTGCACGGGCAAATTTAACGCTCATTTCCAACCAGGAAGAGGAATTAACCAAAGGCTCAGCATGCCCTGCAGGAACCAGATTAGGGCCTGAAGCAATCCTGTGGGTTTGCGGCCAGCTCACAAGAAAGCGATTTGAAGAAAGGAGCTCAGGGGCACTGTAATTCACAAACCTGCATAGTTATAAATGACAGCTATCGTCCGAAAATATATTTAAGGAAGGCTGCGAAGAGGACTTGAAAGCGGGGCAGAATTGCAGGAAAACGATTTCAGGGGGTAGACTGGAATTGCATTTAAAGCATAGGAAAAGAGGCAGAACGTCGACAATGATGCACTTGGCCAAAAAGGGCGTATGCGTTGTTTCCCGAATATATTCAGGAGAAAACGCATACGCACTTTTTGGCCAACCAAGCAAGCATGTTAAAGAAATCTGCACTACAATGAAGTCTCACTGCCCCCTGGTCAAAAGGGCCATCTGAAAATAGTGTGAAATCCAGAAATGCAGCACAGGCCATGGAGAACAGGGAGCCTTGTTATGCTGATGGATGGGATGTAAATTGCCAACAGCCACTCTGGAGAAGTGTATGGTGTTTCCTGAAACACCTAAAAAACAAAGCAACGGAGCCTACGCCACTTCCACTTATGGTCCTATAGCTTAGGGAAATTAAAATCAAAAACACACAGCCACCCCAAAGTTTCAGACGGCTCTGTTTACAAGAACCTCGTCTACGGTACAAGTTAAATATCCCAGAAAGCGAGAAATGGATAAAGAAGTTGTGGTACGTACGTACAATGGAATATCACTCACCAATGAAATCTATGTCATCTGGCCCGTCGTGACATAATGAGTGGATTCAGGTACGATGATTCTAAGTGAAATAAGTCACACAGAAAATGAAATATCATAAGATATTACTAATACACCGAATGTAATCTTGGCTACACATGAACTGAATTACAAAACAGAACAGTGTCTCAAATTTAGAAAACCAACTTATGTTTGCGTAAGGGGAAAGGTGAGTTGGGGTGCTGCATAAAACCAGAGATAGAAATTAGCACAGATACCATTCCATACGTCAAATATGTAATAGTCAAGACCTACCCCTTGCTCAACGAAATGGGCTAAACACCCTATATTCAACACCTAGGAATACACGTGACTAGTAAGAATCTTCAAACCCATGCATTTATATGTCTCCATAAGAGAATCAAGTGTGTGTACAGCTGCATGAAGGCAGCAGAGAAAATCCGATAAATCTTATTATCAAAATGAATTACAAAAACAAAACACAATGACAGTGAAATAGAGAGCAATTCTTAAATAATTCATTCAGGGCTTGTGATGCAATCAGGATTTACCTCATCAAAACCCAGAGCTGAGTGAGACATAAGGTTGGACACTTCGGGCTGATAGCATTGGTGAGGTTCGATGAGCAAATGCAGACCATTTGAAGTCATACTGCATGGTACCCATTCCATGGGTCCCAACTCGCCAGGTTTAAGTGATTCTTCCTTCAGCTGAAGCATGCATGGGCAACCCACAGTATGGTGCACCATGTGACCGGGAAACGTTTTCAAATGCATCTCAGTTTTTGTCCCCTTTTACTCGGGTTCACAATTCCAGACCCTTTACTAACACTCTCCCAACTTGGAGAGTCAGTGCCTTTAACCTCCTGTTTGGCACAGTTTGCAATTTCTGCGCAAGATGAACAGGAATAGGGAGAACCAATGAGAGACTAGCTGTAGGTGTCTGCACGGGCAAATTTAA
Organism: Delphinapterus leucas; assembly: GCF_059928025.1. NCBI lineage: Eukaryota > Metazoa > Chordata > Mammalia > Artiodactyla > Monodontidae > Delphinapterus > Delphinapterus leucas. The sequence goes on from NW_028322239.1 coordinate 11,218,739, forward strand.
CGCTCATTTCCAACCAGGAAGAGGAATTAACCAAAGGCTCAGCATGCCCTGCAGGAACCAGATTAGGGCCTGAAGCAATCCTGTGGGTTTGCGGCCAGCTCACAAGAAAGCGATTTGAAGAAAGGAGCTCAGGGGCACTGTAATTCACAAACCTGCAGAGTTATAAATGACAGCTATCGGCCGAAAATATATTGAAGGAAGGCTGCGAAGAGGACTTGAAAGCGGGGCAGAATTGCAGGAAAACGATTTCAGGGGGTAGACTGGAATTGCATTTAAAGCATAGGAAAAGAGGCAGCAGGTCGACAATGATGCACTTGGCCAAAAAGGGCATATGCGTTTTTTCCTGAATATATTCAGGAAAAAACCCATACGCACTTTTTGGCCAACCAAGCAAGCATGTTAAAGAAATCTGCACTACAATGAAGTCTCCCTGCCCACCGGTCAAAAGGGCCATCTGAAAAATGTGTAAAATCCAGAAATGCAACACAGGCCATAGAGAACAGGGAGCCTTGTTATGCTGATGGGTGGGATGTAAGTTGCCAACAGCCACTCTGGAGAAGTGTATGGTGTTTCCTGAAACACCAAAAAACAAAGCAACGGAGCCTACGGCACTTCCACTTATGGTCCTATAGCTTAGGGAAATTAAAATCAAAAACACACAGCCACCCCAAAGTTTCAGACGGCTCTGTTTACAAGAACCTCGTCTACGGTACAAGTAAAATATCCCTGAAAGCGAAAAATGGATAAAGAAGTTGTGGTACGTACGTACAATGGAATATCACTCACCAATGAAATCTATGTCATCTGGCCCGTCGTGGCATAATGAGTGGATTCAGGTACGATGATTCTAAGTGAAATAACTCACACAGAAAATGAAACATCATAAGATGTCACTAATACACGGAATGTAATCTTGGCTACACATGAACTGAATTACAAAACAGAACAGGGTCTCAAATTTAGAAAACCAACTTATGTTTGCTTAACAAGAAAGGTGAGTTGGGGTGCTGCATAAAACCAGAGATAGAAATTAGCACAGATACCATTCCATAAGTCAAATATGTAATAGTCAAGACCTACCCCTTGTTCAACAAAATGGGCTAAACACCCTATATTCAACGTCTAGGAATACACCTGACTAGAAAGAATCTTCAAACCCATGGATTTATATGTCTCCATAAGAGAATCAAGCGTGTGTACAGCTGCATGAAGGCAGCAGAGAAAATCAGATAAATCCCATTATCAAAATGAATTAAAAAACCAAACACAATGACAGTGAAATAGAGAGCAATTCTTAAATAATTCATTCAGGGCTTGTGATGCAACCTGGATTTACCTCATCTAAACCCAGAGCTCAGTGAGACATAAGGTTGGACACTTCGGGCTGATAGCATTGGTGAGGTTCGATGAGCAAATGCAGACCATTTGAAATCATACTGCATGGTACCCATTCCATGGGTCCCAACTCGCCAGGTTTAAGTGATTCTTCCTTCAGCTAAAGCATGCATGGGCAACCCACAGTATGGTGCACCATGTGACTGGGAAACGTTTTAAAATGCATCTCAGTTTTTGTCCCCTTTTACTCGGGTTCACAATTCCAGACCCTTTACTAACACTCTCCCCATTTGGAGAGTCAGTGCCTTTAACCTGCTGTTTGGCACAGTTTGCAATTTCTGCGCAAGATGAACAGGAATAGGGAGAACCAATGAGAGACTAGCTGTAGGTGTCTGCACCGGCAAATTTAACGCTCATTTCCCACCAGGAAGAGGAATTAACCAAAGGCTCAGCATGCCGTCCAGGAATCAGATTAGGGCCTGAGGCAATCCTGCGGGTTTGCGGCCAGCTCACAAGAAAGCGATTTGAAGAAAGGAGCTCAGGGGTACTGTAATTCACAAACCTGCAAAGTTATAAATGACAGCTATCGTCCAAAAATATATTGAAGGACGGCTGCGAAGAGGACTTGAAAGCGGGGCAGAATTGCAGGAAAACGATTTCAGGGGGTAGACTGGAATTGCATTTAAAGCATAGGAAAAGAGTCAGAACGTCGACAATGATGCACTTGGCCAAAAAGGGCGTATGCGTCTTTTCCTGAACATATTCAGGAAAAAACGCATACGCCCTTTTTGGCCAACCAAGCAAGCATGTTAAAGAAATCTGCACTAGAGTGAAGTCTCACTGCCCCCCGGTCAAAAGGGCCATCTGAAAAAAGTGTAAAATCCAGAAAGGCAGCACAGGCCATGGAGAACAGGGAGCCTTGTTATGCTGATGGGCGGGATGTAAATTGCCAAGAGCCACTCTGGAGAAGTGTATGGTGTTTCCTCAAACACCTAAGAAACAAAGCAACGGAGCCTACGGCACTTCCACTTATGGTCCTATAGCTTAGGGAAATTAAAATCAGACACACAGCCACCCCAAAGTGTCGGACAGCTCTGTTTACAAGAACCTCGTGTACGGCACAAGTTAAATATCGCAGAAAGCAAAAAATGGATAAAGAGGTTGTGGTACGTATGTACAATGGAATATCACTCTCCAATGAAATCTATGTCATCAGGCCCGTCACGGCATAATGAGTGGCTTCAGGTACGATGATTCTAAGTGAAATAAGTCACACAGAAAATGAAATATCATAAGATATCACTAATACACCGAATGTAATCTTGGCTACACATGAACTGAAATAAAAAATAGAACAGGGTCTCAAATTTAGAAAACCAACTTATATTGGCTTAAGGGGAAAGGTGAGTTGGGGTGCTGCATAAAACCAGAGATAGAAGTTAGCACAGATACCATTCCATAAGTCAAATATGTAATAGTCAAGACCTACCCCTTGCTCAACAAAATGGGCTAAACACCCTATATTCAACGCCTAGGAATACACCTGACTAGTAGGAATCTTCAAACCCATGGATTTATATGTCTCCATAAGAGAAACAAGCGTGTGTACAGCTGCATGAAGGCAGCAGAGAAAATCCGATAAATCCCATTATCGAAATGAATTACAAAAACAAAATACAATGACAGTGAAATAGAGAGCAATTCTTAAATAATTCATGCAGGGCTTGTGATGCAACCTGGATTTACCTTATCTACACCCAGAGCTGAGTGAGACATAAGGTTGGACACTTCGGGCTGATAGCATTGGTGAGGTTCGATTAGCAAATGCAGACCCTTTGAAGTCATACAGCATGGTACCCATTCCATGGGTCCCAACTCTCCAGGTTTAAGCGATTCTTCCTTCAGCTAAATCATGCATGGGAAACCCAAAGTATGGTGCACCGTGTGACCGGGAAACGTTTTCAAATGCATCTCAGTTTCCGTCCCCTTTTACTCGGGTTCACAATTCCAGACCGTTTACTAATACTCTCCCCACTTGGAGAGTCAGTGCCTTTAACTTCCTGTTTGTCACAGTTTGCAATTTCTGCGAAAGATGAACAGGAATAGGGAGAACCAATGAGAGACTAGCTGTAGGTGTCTGCACAGGCAAATTTAACGCTCATTTGCCACCAGGAAGTGGAATTAACCAAACGCTCAGCATGCCATGCCGGAACCAGATTAGGGCCTGAAGCAATCCTGCGGGTTTGCGGCCAGCTCACAAGAAAGCGATTTGAAGAAAGGAGCTCAGGGGCACTGTAATTCACAAACCTGCAGAGTTATAAATGACAGCTATCGTCCAAAAATGTATTGAAGGAAGGCTGCGAAGAGGACTTGAAAGCGGGGCAGAATTGCAGGAGAACTATTTCAGGGGGTAGACTGGAATTGCATTTAAAGCATAGGAAAAGAGGCAGACCGTCGACAATGATGCACTTGGCCAAAAAGGGCGTATGCGTTTTTTCCTGAATATATTCAGGAAAAAAAGCATACGCCCTTTTTGGCCAACCAAGCAAGCATGTTAAAAAATCTGCACTATAGTGACGTCTCACTGCCCACCGGGCAAAAGGGACATCTGAAAAAAGTGTAATTGCAGAAATGCAGCACAGGCCTTGGAGAACAGGGAGCCTTGTTTTGCTGATGGGTGGGATGTAAATTGCCAACAGCCACTCTGGAGTAGTGTATGGTGTTTCCTGAAACACCTAAAAAACAAAGCAACGGAGCCTACGGCACTTTCACTTATGGTCCTATAGCTTCGGGAAATTAAAATCAGAAACACACAGACACCCCAAAGTTTCAGACGGCTCTGTTTGCAAGAAACTCGTCTACGGTACAAGTTAAATATCCCAGAAAGCGAAAAATGGATAAAGAAGTTGTGGTACGTACGTACAATGGAATATCACTCACCAATGAAATCTATGTCATTTGGCCCGTCGTGGCATAATGAGTGGATTCAGGTACGATGATTCTAAGTGAAATAAGTCACACAGAAAATGAAACATCATAAGATATCACTAATACACGGAATGTAATCTTGGCTACACATGAACTGAATTACAAAACAGTACAGGGTCTCAAATGTAGAAAACCAACTTATGTTTGCTTAAGGGGAAAGGTGAATCAGGGTGCTGCATAAAACCAGAGTTAGAAATTAGCACAGATACCATTCCATACGTCAAATACGTAATAGTCAAGACCTACCCCTTGCTCAACGAAATGGGCTAAACACCCTATATTCAACGCCTAGGAATACACCTGACTAGTAAGAATCTTCAAACCCATGGATTTATATGTCTCCATAAGAGAATCAAGCGTGTGTACAGCTGCATGAAGGCAGCAGAGAAAATCCGATAAATCCTATTATCAAAATGAATTACAAAAACAAAACACAATGACAGTGAAATAGAGAGCAATTCTTAAATAATTCATTCAGGGCTTGTGATGCAACCTGGATTTACCTCATCAAAACCCAGAGCTGAGTGAGACATAAGGTTGGACACTTCGGGCTGATAGCATTGGTGAGGTTCGATGAGCAAATGCAGACCATTTGAAGTCATACTGCATGGTACCCATTCCATGGGTCCCAACTCGCCAGGTTTAAGTGATTCTTCCTTCAGCTAAAGCATGCATGGGCAACCCACAGTATGGTGCACCATGTGACCGGGAAACGTTTTCAAATGCATCTCAGTTTTTGTCCCCTTTTACTCGGGTTCACAATTCCAGACCCTTTACTAACACTCTCCCCACTTGGAGAGTCAGTGCCTTTAACCTGCTGTTTGGCACAGTTTGCAATTTCTGCGCAAGATGTACAGGAATACGGAGAACAAATGAGAGACTAGCTGTAGGTGTCTGCACGGGCAAATTTAACGCTCATTTCCAACCAGGAAGAGGAATTAACCAAAGGCTCAGCATGCCGTGCAGGAACCAGATTAGGGCCTGAAGCAATCCTGCGGCTTTGCGGCCAGCTCACAAGAAAGCGATTTGAAGAAAGGAGCTCAGGGGCACTGTAATTCACAAACCTGCAGAGTTATAAATGACAGCTATCGTCCAAAAATGTATTGAAGGAAGGCTGCGAAGAGGACTTGAAAGCGGGGCAGAATTGCAGGAAAACGATTTCAGGGGGTAGACTGGAATTGCATTTAAAGCATAGGAAAAGAGGCAGCAGGTCGACAATGATGCACTTGGCCAAAAAGGGCGTATGCGTTTTTTCCTGAATATATTCAGGAAAAAACGCATACGCCCTTTTTGGCCAACCAAGCAAGCATGTTAAAGAAATCTGCACTACAATGAAGTCTCACTGACCCCCGGTCAAAAGGGCCATCTGAAAAAAGTGTAAAATCCAGAAATGCAGCACAGGCCATGGAGAACAGGGAGCCTTGTTATGCTGATGGATGGGATGTAAATTGCCAACAGCCACTCTGGAGAAGTGTATGGTGTTTCCTGAAACACCAAAAAACAAAGCAACGGAGCGTACGGCACTTCCACTTATGGTCCTATAGCTTAGGGAAATTAAAATCAAAAACACACAGCCACCCAAAAGTTTCAGACGGCTCTGTTTACAAGAACCTCGTCTACGGTACAAGTTAAATATCCCAGAAAGCGAAAAATGGATAAAGAAGTTGTGGTACGTACGTACAATGGAATATCACTCACCAATGAAATCTATGTCATCTGGCCCGTCGTGGCATAATGAGTGGATTCAGGTACGATGATTCTAAGTGAAATAAGTCACACAGAAAATGAAACATCATAAGATACCACTAATACACCGAATGTAATCTTGGCTACACATGAACTGAATTACAAAACAGAACAGGGTCTCAAATTTAGAAAACCAACTTATGTTTGCGTAACGGGAAAGGTGAGTTGGGGTGCTGCATAAAACCAGAGTTAGAAATTAGCACAGATACCATTCCATATGTCAAATACTTAATAGTCAAGACATACCCCTTGCTCAACGAAATGGGCTAAACACCCTATATTCAACGCCTAGGAATACACCTGACTAGTAAGAATCTTCAAACCTATGGATTTATATGTCTCCATAAGAGAATCAAGCGTGTGTACAGCTGCATGAAGACAGCAGAGAAAATCTGATAAATCCTATTATCAAAATGAATTAAAAAACCAAACACAATGACAGTGAAATAGAGAGCAATTCTTAAATAATTCATTCAGGGCTTGTGATGCAACCTGGATTTACCTCATCTAAACCCAGAGCTGAGTGAGACATAAGGTTGGACACTTCGGGCTGATAGCATTGGTGAGGTTCGATGAGCAAATGCAGACCATTTGAAATCATACTGCGTAGTACCCATTCCATGGGTCCCCACTCTCCAGGTTTAAGTGATTCTTCCTTTAGCTAAAGCATGCATGGGAAACCCACAGTATGGTGCACCATGTGACCGGGAAACGTTTTCAAATGCATCTCAGTTTTCGTCCCCTTTTACCCGGGTTCACAATTCCAGACCCTTTACTAACACTCTCCCCACTTGGAGAGTCAGTGCCTTTAACCTCCTGTTTGGCACAGTTTGCAATTTCTGCGCAAGATGAACAGAAATAGGGAGAACCAATGAGAGACTAGCTGTAGGTGTCTGCATGGACAAATTTAACGCTCATTTCCAACCAGGAAGAGGAATTAACCAAAGGCTCAGCATGCCGTGCCGGAACCAGATTAGGGCCTGAAGCAATCCTGCGGGTTTGCGGCCAGCTCACAAGAAAGCGATTTGAAGAAAGGAGCTCAGGGGCCAAGTAATTCAGAAACCTGCAGTTATAAATGACAGCTATCGTCCGAAAATATATTGAAGGAAGGCTGCGAAGAGGACTTGAAAGCGGGGCAGAATTGCAGGAAAACGATTTCAGGGGGTAGACTGGAATTGCATTTAAAGCATAGGAAAAGAGGCAGAACGTCGACAATGATGCACTTGGCCAAAAAGGGCGTATGCGTTGTTTCCTGAATATATTCAGGAAAAAACGCATATGCCCTTTTTGGCCAACCAAGCAAGCATGTTAAAGAAATCTGCACTACAATGAAGTCTCACTGCCCCCCGGTCAAAAGGGCCATCTGAAAAAAGTGTAAAATCCAGAAATGCAGCACAGGCCATGGAGAACAGGGAGCCTTGTTATGCTGATGGGTGGGATGTAAATTGCCAAGAGCCACTCTGGAGAAGTGTATGGTGTTTCCTGAAACACCAAAAAACAAAGCAACGGAGCCTTCAGCACTTCCACTTATGCTCCTATAGCTTAGGGAAATTAAAATCAAAAACACACAGCCACCCCAAAGTTTCAGACGGCTCTGTTTACAAGAACCTCGTCTACGGTACAAGTTAAATATCCCAGAAAGCGAAAAATGGATAAAGAAGTTGTGGTACGTACGTACAATGGAATATCACTCACCAATGAAATCTATGTCATCTGGCCCGTCGTGGCATAATGAGTGGATTCAGGTACGATGATTCTAAGTGAAATAAGTCACACAGAAAATGAAACATCATAAGACATCACTAATGCACGGAATGTAATCTTGGCTACACATGAACTGAATTACAAAACAGAACAGGGTCTCAAATTTAGAAAACCAACTTATGTTTGCGTAAGGGGAAAGGTGAGTTGGGGTGCTGCATAAAACCAGAGTTAGAAATTAGCACAGATACCATTCCATATGTCAAATACGTAATAGTCAAGACATACCCCTTGCTCAACGAAATGGGCTAAACACCCTATATTCAACACCTAGGAATACACGTGACTAGTAAGAATTTTCAAACCCATGGATTTATATGTCTCCATAAGAGAATCAAGCGTGTGTACAGCTGCATGAAGGCAGCAGAGAAAATCTGATAAATCACATTATCAAAATGAATTAAAAAACCAAACACACTGACAGTGAAATAGAGAGCAATTCTTAAATAATTCATTCAGGGCTTGTGATGCAACCTGGATTTACCTCATCTAAACCCAGAGCTGAGTGAGACATAAGGTTGGACACTTCGGGCTGATAGCATTGGTGAGGTTCGATGAGCAAATGCAGACCATTTGAAATCATACTGCATGGTACCCATTCCATGGGTCCCAACTCTCCAGGTTTAAGTGATTCTTCCTTCAGCTAAAGCATGCATGGGAAACCCACAGTATGGTGCACCATGTGACCGGGAAACGTTTTCAAATGCATCTCAGTTTTGGTCCCCTTTTACTCGGGTTCACAATTCCAGATCCTTTACTAACACTCTCCCAACTTGGAGAGTCAGTGCCTTTAACCTCCTCTTTGGCACAGTTTGCAATTTCTGCGCAAGATGAACAGGAATAGGGAGAACCAATGAGAGACTAGCTGTAGGTGTCTGCACGGGCAAATTTAACGCTCATTTCCAACCAGGAAGAGGAATTAACCAAAGGCTCAGCATGCCGTGCAGGAACCAGATTAGGGCCTGAAGCAATCCTGCGGGTTTGCGGCCAGCTCACAAGAAAGCGATTTGAAGAAAGGAGCTCAGGGCCACTGTAATTCACAAACCTGCAGAGTTATAAATGACAGCTATCGTCCGAAAATATATTGAAGGAAGGCTGCGAAGAGGACTTGAAAGCGGGGCAGAATTGCAGGAAAAAGATTTCAGGGGGTAGACTGGAATTGCATTTAAAGCATAGGAAAAGAGGCAGAACGTCGACAATGATGCACTTGGCCAAAAAGGGCGTATGCGTTTTTTCCTGAATATATTTAGGAAAAAACGCATACGCACTTTTTGGCCAACCAAGCAAGCATGTTAAAGAAATCTGCACTACAATGAAGTCTCACTGCCCCCCGGTCAAAAGGGCCATCTGAAAAAAGTATAAAATCCAGAAATGCAGCACAGGCCATGGAGAACAGGGAGCCTTGTTATGCTGATGGGTGGGATGTAAATTGCCAACAGCCACTCTGGAGAAGTGTATGGTGTTTCCTGAAACACCTAAAAAACAAAGCAATGGAGACTACGGCTCTTCCACTTATGGTCCTATAGCTTAGGGAAATTAAAATCAAAAACACACAGCCACCCCAAAGTTTCAGACGGATCTGTTTACAAGAACCTCGTCTACGGTACAAGTTAAATATCCCAGAAAGCGAAAAATGGATAAAGAAGTTGTGGTACGTACGTACAATGGAATATCACTCACCAATGAAATCTATGTCATCTGGCCCGTCGTGGCATAATAAGTGGATTCAGGTACGATGATTCTAAGTGAAATAAGTCACACAGAAAATGAAACATCATAAGATGTCACTAATACACGGAATGTAATCTCGGCTACACATGAACTGAATTACAAAACAGAACAGGGTCTCAAATTTAGAAAACCAACTTATGTTTGCATAAGGGGAAAGGTGAGTTGGGGTGCTGCATAAATCTAGAGATAGAAATTAGCACAGATACCATTCCATATGTCAAATACGTAATAGTCAAGACATACCCCTTGCTCAAAGAAATGGGCTAAACACCCTATATTGAACGCCTAGGAATACACCTGACTAGAAAGAATCTTCAAACCCATGGATTTATATGTCTCCATAAGATAATCAAGCGTGTGTACAGCTGCATGAAGGCAGCAGAGAAAATCCGATAAATCCAATTATCAAAATGAATTACAAAAACAAAACACAATGACAGTGAAATAGAGAGCAATTCTTAAATAATTCATTCAGGGCTTGTGATGCAACCTGGATTTACCTCATCAAAACCCAGAGCTGAGTGAGACATAAGGTTGGACACTTCGGGCTGATAGCATTGTTGATGTTTGATGAGCAAATGCAGACCATTTGAAGTCATACTGCATGGTACCCATTCCATGGGTCCCAACTCTCCAGGTTTAAGTGATTCTTCCTTCAGCTAAAGCATGCATGGGAAACCCACAGTATGGTGCACCATGTGACCGGGAAACGTTTTCAAATGCATCTCAGTTTTTGTCCCCTTTTACTCGGGTTCACAATTCCAGACCCTTTACTAACACTCTCCCAACTTGGAGAGTCAGTGCCTTTAAACTCCTGTTTGGCACAGTTTGCAATTTCTGCGAAAGATGAACAGGAATAGGGAGAACCAATGAGAGACTAGCTGTAGGTGTCTGCACGGGCAAATTTAACGCTCATTTCCAACCAGGAAGAGGAATTAACCAAAGGCTCAGCATGCCCTGCAGGAACCAGATTAGGGCCTGAAGCAATCCTGTGGGTTTGCGGCCAGCTCACAAGAAAGCGATTTGAAGAAAGGAGCTCAGGGGCCAAGTAATTCACAAACCTGCATAGTTATAAATGACAGCTATCGTCCGAAAATATATTTAAGGAAGGCTGCGAAGAGGACTTGAAAGCGGGGCAGAATTGCAGGAAAACGATTTCAGGGGGTAGACTGGAATTGCATTTAAAGCATAGGAAAAGAGGCAGAACGTCGACAATGATGCACTTGGCCAAAAAGGGCGTATGCGTTGTTTCCCGAATATATTCAGGAAAAAACGCATACGCACTTTTTGGCCAACCAAGCAAGCATGTTAAAGAAATCTGCACTACAATGAAGTCTCACTGCCCCCTGGTCAAAAGGGCCATCTGAAAATAGTGTGAAATCCAGAAATGCAGCACAGGCCATGGAGAACAGGGAGCCTTGTTATGCTGATGGATGGGATGTAAATTGCCAACAGCCACTCTGGAGAAGTGTATGGTGTTTCCTGAAACACCTAAAAAACAAAGCAACGGAGCCTACGCCACTTCCACTTATGGTCCTATAGTTTAGGGAAATTAAAATCAAAAACACACAGCCACCCCAAAGTTTCAGACGGCTCTGTTTACAAGAACCTCGTCTACGGTACAAGTTAAATATCCCAGAAAGCGAGAAATGGATAAAGAAGTTGTGGTACGTACGTACAATGGAATATCACTCACCAATGAAATCTATGTCATTTGGCCCGTCGTGACATAATGAGTGGATTCAGGTACGATGATTCTAAGTGAAATAAGTCACACAGAAAATGAAATATCATAAGATATTACTAATACACCGAATGTAATCTTGGCTACACATGAACTGAATTACAAAACAGAACAGTGTCTCAAATTTAGAAAACCAACTTATGTTTGCGTAAGGGGAAAGGTGAGTTGGGGTGCTGCATAAAACCAGAGATAGAAATTAGCACAGATACCATTCCATACGTCAAATATGTAATAGTCAAGACCTACCCCTTGCTCAACGAAATGGGCTAAACACCCTATATTCAACACCTAGGAATACACGTGACTAGTAAGAATCTTCAAACCCATGCATTTATATGTCTCCATAAGAGAATCAAGTGTGTGTACAGCTGCATGAAGGCAGCAGAGAAAATCCGATAAATCTTATTATCAAAATGAATTACAAAAACAAAACACAATGACAGTGAAATAGAGAGCAATTCTTAAATAATTCATTCAGGGCTTGTGATGCAATCAGGATTTACCTCATCAAAACCCAGAGCTGAGTGAGACATAAGGTTGGACACTTCGGGCTGATAGCATTGGTGAGGTTCGATGAGCAAATGCAGACCATTTGAAGTCATACTGCATGGTACCCATTCCATGGGTCCCAACTCGCCAGGTTTAAGTGATTCTTCCTTCAGCTGAAGCATGCATGGGCAACCCACAGTATGGTGCACCATGTGACCGGGAAACGTTTTCAAATGCATCTCAGTTTTTGTCCCCTTTTACTCGGGTTCACAATTCCAGACCCTTTACTAACACTCTCCCAACTTGGAGAGTCAGTGCCTTTAACCTCCTGTTTGGCACAGTTTGCAATTTCTGCGCAAGATGAACAGGAATAGGGAGAACCAATGAGAGACTAGCTGTAGGTGTCTGCACGGGCAAATTTAACGCTCATTTCCAACCAGGAAGAGGAATTAACCAAAGGCTCAGCATGCCCTGCAGGAACCAGATTAGGGCCTGAAGCAATCCTGTGGGTTTGCGGCCAGCTCACAAGAAAGCGATTTGAAGAAAGGAGCTCAGGGGCACTGTAATTCACAAACCTGCAGAGTTATAAATGACAGCTATCGGCCGAAAATATATTGAAGGAAGGCTGCGAAGAGGACTTGAAAGCGGGGCAGAATTGCAGGAAAACGATTTCAGGGGGTAGACTGGAATTGCATTTAAAGCATAGGAAAAGAGGCAGCAGGTCGACAATGATGCACTTGGCCAAAAAGGGCATATGCGTTTTTTCCTGAATATATTCAGGAAAAAACCCATACGCACTTTTTGGCCAACCAAGCAAGCATGTTAAAGAAATCTGCACTACAATGAAGTCTCCCTGCCCACCGGTCAAAAGGGCCATCTGAAAAATGTGTAAAATCCAGAAATGCAACACAGGCCATAGAGAACAGGGAGCCTTGTTATGCTGATGGGTGGGATGTAAGTTGCCAACAGCCACTCTGGAGAAGTGTATGGTGTTTCCTGAAACACCAAAAAACAAAGCAACGGAGCCTACGGCACTTCCACTTATGGTCCTATAGCTTAGGGAAATTAAAATCAAAAACACACAGCCACCCCAAAGTTTCAGACGGCTCTGTTTACAAGAACCTCGTCTACGGTACAAGTAAAATATCCCTGAAAGCGAAAAATGGATAAAGAAGTTGTGGTACGTACGTACAATGGAATATCACTCACCAATGAAATCTATGTCATCTGGCCCGTCGTGGCATAATGAGTGGATTCAGGTACGATGATTCTAAGTGAAATAACTCACACAGAAAATGAAACATCATAAGATGTCACTAATACACGGAATGTAATCTTGGCTACACATGAACTGAATTACAAAACAGAACAGGGTCTCAAATTTAGAAAACCAACTTATGTTTGCTTAACAAGAAAGGTGAGTTGGGGTGCTGCATAAAACCAGAGATAGAAATTAGCACAGATACCATTCCATAAGTCAAATATGTAATAGTCAAGACCTACCCCTTGTTCAACAAAATGGGCTAAACACCCTATATTCAACGTCTAGGAATACACCTGACTAGAAAGAATCTTCAAACCCATGGATTTATATGTCTCCATAAGAGAATCAAGCGTGTGTACAGCTGCATGAAGGCAGCAGAGAAAATCAGATAAATCCCATTATCAAAATGAATTAAAAAACCAAACACAATGACAGTGAAATAGAGAGCAATTCTTAAATAATTCATTCAGGGCTTGTGATGCAACCTGGATTTACCTCATCTAAACCCAGAGCTCAGTGAGACATAAGGTTGGACACTTCGGGCTGATAGCATTGGTGAGGTTCGATGAGCAAATGCAGACCATTTGAAATCATACTGCATGGTACCCATTCCATGGGTCCCAACTCGCCAGGTTTAAGTGATTCTTCCTTCAGCTAAAGCATGCATGGGCAACCCACAGTATGGTGCACCATGTGACTGGGAAACGTTTTAAAATGCATCTCAGTTTTTGTCCCCTTTTACTCGGGTTCACAATTCCAGACCCTTTACTAACACTCTCCCCATTTGGAGAGTCAGTGCCTTTAACCTGCTGTTTGGCACAGTTTGCAATTTCTGCGCAAGATGAACAGGAATAGGGAGAACCAATGAGAGACTAGCTGTAGGTGTCTGCACCGGCAAATTTAACGCTCATTTCCCACCAGGAAGAGGAATTAACCAAAGGCTCAGCATGCCGTCCAGGAATCAGATTAGGGCCTGAGGCAATCCTGCGGGTTTGCGGCCAGCTCACAAGAAAGCGATTTGAAGAAAGGAGCTCAGGGGTACTGTAATTCACAAACCTGCAAAGTTATAAATGACAGCTATCGTCCAAAAATATATTGAAGGACGGCTGCGAAGAGGACTTGAAAGCGGGGCAGAATTGCAGGAAAACGATTTCAGGGGGTAGACTGGAATTGCATTTAAAGCATAGGAAAAGAGTCAGAACGTCGACAATGATGCACTTGGCCAAAAAGGGCGTATGCGTCTTTTCCTGAACATATTCAGGAAAAAACGCATACGCCCTTTTTGGCCAACCAAGCAAGCATGTTAAAGAAATCTGCACTAGAGTGAAGTCTCACTGCCCCCCGGTCAAAAGGGCCATCTGAAAAAAGTGTAAAATCCAGAAAGGCAGCACAGGCCATGGAGAACAGGGAGCCTTGTTATGCTGATGGGCGGGATGTAAATTGCCAAGAGCCACTCTGGAGAAGTGTATGGTGTTTCCTCAAACACCTAAGAAACAAAGCAACGGAGCCTACGGCACTTCCACTTATGGTCCTATAGCTTAGGGAAATTAAAATCAGACACACAGCCACCCCAAAGTGTCGGACAGCTCTGTTTACAAGAACCTCGTGTACGGCACAAGTTAAATATCGCAGAAAGCAAAAAATGGATAAAGAGGTTGTGGTACGTATGTACAATGGAATATCACTCTCCAATGAAATCTATGTCATCAGGCCCGTCACGGCATAATGAGTGGCTTCAGGTACGATGATTCTAAGTGAAATAAGTCACACAGAAAATGAAATATCATAAGATATCACTAATACACCGAATGTAATCTTGGCTACACATGAACTGAAATAAAAAATAGAACAGGGTCTCAAATTTAGAAAACCAACTTATATTGGCTTAAGGGGAAAGGTGAGTTGGGGTGCTGCATAAAACCAGAGATAGAAGTTAGCACAGATACCATTCCATAAGTCAAATATGTAATAGTCAAGACCTACCCCTTGCTCAACAAAATGGGCTAAACACCCTATATTCAACGCCTAGGAATACACCTGACTAGTAGGAATCTTCAAACCCATGGATTTATATGTCTCCATAAGAGAAACAAGCGTGTGTACAGCTGCATGAAGGCAGCAGAGAAAATCCGATAAATCCCATTATCGAAATGAATTACAAAAACAAAATACAATGACAGTGAAATAGAGAGCAATTCTTAAATAATTCATGCAGGGCTTGTGATGCAACCTGGATTTACCTTATCTACACCCAGAGCTGAGTGAGACATAAGGTTGGACACTTCGGGCTGATAGCATTGGTGAGGTTCGATTAGCAAATGCAGACCCTTTGAAGTCATACAGCATGGTACCCATTCCATGGGTCCCAACTCTCCAGGTTTAAGCGATTCTTCCTTCAGCTAAATCATGCATGGGAAACCCAAAGTATGGTGCACCGTGTGACCGGGAAACGTTTTCAAATGCATCTCAGTTTCCGTCCCCTTTTACTCGGGTTCACAATTCCAGACCGTTTACTAATACTCTCCCCACTTGGAGAGTCAGTGCCTTTAACTTCCTGTTTGTCACAGTTTGCAATTTCTGCGAAAGATGAACAGGAATAGGGAGAACCAATGAGAGACTAGCTGTAGGTGTCTGCACAGGCAAATTTAACGCTCATTTGCCACCAGGAAGTGGAATTAACCAAACGCTCAGCATGCCATGCCGGAACCAGATTAGGGCCTGAAGCAATCCTGCGGGTTTGCGGCCAGCTCACAAGAAAGCGATTTGAAGAAAGGAGCTCAGGGGCACTGTAATTCACAAACCTGCAGAGTTATAAATGACAGCTATCGTCCAAAAATGTATTGAAGGAAGGCTGCGAAGAGGACTTGAAAGCGGGGCAGAATTGCAGGAGAACTATTTCAGGGGGTAGACAGGAATTGCATTTAAAGCATAGGAAAAGAGGCAGACCGTCGACAATGATGCACTTGGCCAAAAAGGGCGTATGCGTTTTTTCCTGAATATATTCAGGAAAAAAAGCATACGCCCTTTTTGGCCAACCAAGCAAGCATGTTAAAAAATCTGCACTATAGTGACGTCTCACTGCCCACCGGGCAAAAGGGACATCTGAAAAAAGTGTAATTGCAGAAATGCAGCACAGGCCTTGGAGAACAGGGAGCCTTGTTTTGCTGATGGGTGGGATGTAAATTGCCAACAGCCACTCTGGAGTAGTGTATGGTGTTTCCTGAAACACCTAAAAAACAAAGCAACGGAGCCTACGGCACTTTCACTTATGGTCCTATAGCTTCGGGAAATTAAAATCAGAAACACACAGACACCCCAAAGTTTCAGACGGCTCTGTTTGCAAGAAACTCGTCTACGGTACAAGTTAAATATCCCAGAAAGCGAAAAATGGATAAAGAAGTTGTGGTACGTACGTACAATGGAATATCACTCACCAATGAAATCTATGTCATTTGGCCCGTCGTGGCATAATGAGTGGATTCAGGTACGATGATTCTAAGTGAAATAAGTCACACAGAAAATGAAACATCATAAGATATCACTAATACACGGAATGTAATCTTGGCTACACATGAACTGAATTACAAAACAGTACAGGGTCTCAAATGTAGAAAACCAACTTATGTTTGCTTAAGGGGAAAGGTGAATCAGGGTGCTGCATAAAACCAGAGTTAGAAATTAGCACAGATACCATTCCATACGTCAAATACGTAATAGTCAAGACCTACCCCTTGCTCAACGAAATGGGCTAAACACCCTATATTCAACGCCTAGGAATACACCTGACTAGTAAGAATCTTCAAACCCATGGATTTATATGTCTCCATAAGAGAATCAAGCGTGTGTACAGCTGCATGAAGGCAGCAGAGAAAATCCGATAAATCCTATTATCAAAATGAATTACAAAAACAAAACACAATGACAGTGAAATAGAGAGCAATTCTTAAATAATTCATTCAGGGCTTGTGATGCAACCTGGATTTACCTCATCAAAACCCAGAGCTGAGTGAGACATAAGGTTGGACACTTCGGGCTGATAGCATTGGTGAGGTTCGATGAGCAAATGCAGACCATTTGAAGTCATACTGCATGGTACCCATTCCATGGGTCCCAACTCGCCAGGTTTAAGTGATTCTTCCTTCAGCTAAAGCATGCATGGGCAACCCACAGTATGGTGCACCATGTGACCGGGAAACGTTTTCAAATGCATCTCAGTTTTTGTCCCCTTTTACTCGGGTTCACAATTCCAGACCCTTTACTAACACTCTCCCCACTTGGAGAGTCAGTGCCTTTAACCTGCTGTTTGGCACAGTTTGCAATTTCTGCGCAAGATGTACAGGAATACGGAGAACAAATGAGAGACTAGCTGTAGGTGTCTGCACGGGCAAATTTAACGCTCATTTCCAACCAGGAAGAGGAATTAACCAAAGGCTCAGCATGCCGTGCAGGAACCAGATTAGGGCCTGAAGCAATCCTGCGGCTTTGCGGCCAGCTCACAAGAAAGCGATTTGAAGAAAGGAGCTCAGGGGCACTGTAATTCACAAACCTGCAGAGTTATAAATGACAGCTATCGTCCAAAAATGTATTGAAGGAAGGCTGCGAAGAGGACTTGAAAGCGGGGCAGAATTGCAGGAAAACGATTTCAGGGGGTAGACTGGAATTGCATTTAAAGCATAGGAAAAGAGGCAGCAGGTCGACAATGATGCACTTGGCCAAAAAGGGCGTATGCGTTTTTTCCTGAATATATTCAGGAAAAAACGCATACGCCCTTTTTGGCCAACCAAGCAAGCATGTTAAAGAAATCTGCACTACAATGAAGTCTCACTGACCCCTGGTCAAAAGGGCCATCTGAAAAAAGTGTAAAATCCAGAAATGCAGCACAGGCCATGGAGAACAGGGAGCCTTGTTATGCTGATGGATGGGATGTAAATTGCCAACAGCCACTCTGGAGAAGTGTATGGTGTTTCCTGAAACACCAAAAAACAAAGCAACGGAGCGTACGGCACTTCCACTTATGGTCCTATAGCTTAGGGAAATTAAAATCAAAAACACACAGCCACCCAAAAGTTTCAGACGGCTCTGTTTACAAGAACCTCGTCTACGGTACAAGTTAAATATCCCAGAAAGCGAAAAATGGATAAAGAAGTTGTGGTACGTACGTACAATGGAATATCACTCACCAATGAAATCTATGTCATCTGGCCCGTCGTGGCATAATGAGTGGATTCAGGTACGATGATTCTAAGTGAAATAAGTCACACAGAAAATGAAACATCATAAGATACCACTAATACACCGAATGTAATCTTGGCTACACATGAACTGAATTACAAAACAGAACAGGGTCTCAAATTTAGAAAACCAACTTATGTTTGCGTAACGGGAAAGGTGAGTTGGGGTGCTGCATAAAACCAGAGTTAGAAATTAGCACAGATACCATTCCATATGTCAAATACTTAATAGTCAAGACATACCCCTTGCTCAACGAAATGGGCTAAACACCCTATATTCAACGCCTAGGAATACACCTGACTAGTAAGAATCTTCAAACCTATGGATTTATATGTCTCCATAAGAGAATCAAGCGTGTGTACAGCTGCATGAAGACAGCAGAGAAAATCTGATAAATCCTATTATCAAAATGAATTAAAAAACCAAACACAATGACAGTGAAATAGAGAGCAATTCTTAAATAATTCATTCAGGGCTTGTGATGCAACCTGGATTTACCTCATCTAAACCCAGAGCTGAGTGAGACATAAGGTTGGACACTTCGGGCTGATAGCATTGGTGAGGTTCGATGAGCAAATGCAGACCATTTGAAATCATACTGCGTAGTACCCATTCCATGGGTCCCCACTCTCCAGGTTTAAGTGATTCTTCCTTCAGCTAAAGCATGCATGGGAAACCCACAGTATGGTGCACCATGTGACCGGGAAACGTTTTCAAATGCATCTCAGTTTTCGTCCCCTTTTACCCGGGTTCACAATTCCAGACCCTTTACTAACACTCTCCCCACTTGGAGAGTCAGTGCCTTTAACCTCCTGTTTGGCACAGTTTGCAATTTCTGCGCAAGATGAACAGAAATAGGGAGAACCAATGAGAGACTAGCTGTAGGTGTCTGCATGGACAAATTTAACGCTCATTTCCAACCAGGAAGAGGAATTAACCAAAGGCTCAGCATGCCGTGCCGGAACCAGATTAGGGCCTGAAGCAATCCTGCGGGTTTGCGGCCAGCTCACAAGAAAGCGATTTGAAGAAAGGAGCTCAGGGGCCAAGTAATTCAGAAACCTGCAGTTATAAATGACAGCTATCGTCCGAAAATATATTGAAGGAAGGCTGCGAAGAGGACTTGAAAGCGGGGCAGAATTGCAGGAAAACGATTTCAGGGGGTAGACTGGAATTGCATTTAAAGCATAGGAAAAGAGGCAGAACGTCGACAATGATGCACTTGGCCAAAAAGGGCGTATGCGTTGTTTCCTGAATATATTCAGGAAAAAACGCATATGCCCTTTTTGGCCAACCAAGCAAGCATGTTAAAGAAATCTGCACTACAATGAAGTCTCACTGCCCCCCGGTCAAAAGGGCCATCTGAAAAAAGTGTAAAATCCAGAAATGCAGCACAGGCCATGGAGAACAGGGAGCCTTGTTATGCTGATGGGTGGGATGTAAATTGCCAAGAGCCACTCTGGAGAAGTGTATGGTGTTTCCTGAAACACCAAAAAACAAAGCAACGGAGCCTTCAGCACTTCCACTTATGCTCCTATAGCTTAGGGAAATTAAAATCAAAAACACACAGCCACCCCAAAGTTTCAGACGGCTCTGTTTACAAGAACCTCGTCTACGGTACAAGTTAAATATCCCAGAAAGCGAAAAATGGATAAAGAAGTTGTGGTACGTACGTACAATGGAATATCACTCACCAATGAAATCTATGTCATCTGGCCCGTCGTGGCATAATGAGTGGATTCAGGTACGATGATTCTAAGTGAAATAAGTCACACAGAAAATGAAACATCATAAGACATCACTAATGCACGGAATGTAATCTTGGCTACACATGAACTGAATTACAAAACAGAACAGGGTCTCAAATTTAGAAAACCAACTTATGTTTGCGTAAGGGGAAAGGTGAGTTGGGGTGCTGCATAAAACCAGAGTTAGAAATTAGCACAGATACCATTCCATATGTCAAATACGTAATAGTCAAGACATACCCCTTGCTCAACGAAATGGGCTAAACACCCTATATTCAACACCTAGGAATACACGTGACTAGTAAGAATTTTCAAACCCATGGATTTATATGTCTCCATAAGAGAATCAAGCGTGTGTACAGCTGCATGAAGGCAGCAGAGAAAATCTGATAAATCACATTATCAAAATGAATTAAAAAACCAAACACACTGACAGTGAAATAGAGAGCAATTCTTAAATAATTCATTCAGGGCTTGTGATGCAACCTGGATTTACCTCATCTAAACCCAGAGCTGAGTGAGACATAAGGTTGGACACTTCGGGCTGATAGCATTGGTGAGGTTCGATGAGCAAATGCAGACCATTTGAAATCATACTGCATGGTACCCATTCCATGGGTCCCAACTCTCCAGGTTTAAGTGATTCTTCCTTCAGCTAAAGCATGCATGGGAAACCCACAGTATGGTGCACCATGTGACCGGGAAACGTTTTCAAATGCATCTCAGTTTTGGTCCCCTTTTACTCGGGTTCACAATTCCAGATCCTTTACTAACACTCTCCCAACTTGGAGAGTCAGTGCCTTTAACCTCCTCTTTGGCACAGTTTGCAATTTCTGCGCAAGATGAACAGGAATAGGGAGAACCAATGAGAGACTAGCTGTAGGTGTCTGCACGGGCAAATTTAACGCTCATTTCCAACCAGGAAGAGGAATTAACCAAAGGCTCAGCATGCCGTGCAGGAACCAGATTAGGGCCTGAAGCAATCCTGCGGGTTTGCGGCCAGCTCACAAGAAAGCGATTTGAAGAAAGGAGCTCAGGGCCACTGTAATTCACAAACCTGCAGAGTTATAAATGACAGCTATCGTCCGAAAATATATTGAAGGAAGGCTGCGAAGAGGACTTGAAAGCGGGGCAGAATTGCAGGAAAAAGATTTCAGGGGGTAGACTGGAATTGCATTTAAAGCATAGGAAAAGAGGCAGAACGTCGACAATGATGCACTTGGCCAAAAAGGGCGTATGCGTTTTTTCCTGAATATATTTAGGAAAAAACGCATACGCACTTTTTGGCCAACCAAGCAAGCATGTTAAAGAAATCTGCACTACAATGAAGTCTCACTGCCCCCCGGTCAAAAGGGCCATCTGAAAAAAGTATAAAATCCAGAAATGCAGCACAGGCCATGGAGAACAGGGAGCCTTGTTATGCTGATGGGTGGGATGTAAATTGCCAACAGCCACTCTGGAGAAGTGTATGGTGTTTCCTGAAACACCTAAAAAACAAAGCAATGGAGACTACGGCTCTTCCACTTATGGTCCTATAGCTTAGGGAAATTAAAATCAAAAACACACAGCCACCCCAAAGTTTCAGACGGATCTGTTTACAAGAACCTCGTCTACGGTACAAGTTAAATATCCCAGAAAGCGAAAAATGGATAAAGAAGTTGTGGTACGTACGTACAATGGAATATCACTCACCAATGAAATCTATGTCATCTGGCCCGTCGTGGCATAATAAGTGGATTCAGGTACGATGATTCTAAGTGAAATAAGTCACACAGAAAATGAAACATCATAAGATGTCACTAATACACGGAATGTAATCTCGGCTACACATGAACTGAATTACAAAACAGAACAGGGTCTCAAATTTAGAAAACCAACTTATGTTTGCATAAGGGGAAAGGTGAGTTGGGGTGCTGCATAAATCTAGAGATAGAAATTAGCACAGATACCATTCCATATGTCAAATACGTAATAGTCAAGACATACCCCTTGCTCAAAGAAATGGGCTAAACACCCTATATTGAACGCCTAGGAATACACCTGACTAGAAAGAATCTTCAAACCCATGGATTTATATGTCTCCATAAGATAATCAAGCGTGTGTACAGCTGCATGAAGGCAGCAGAGAAAATCCGATAAATCCAATTATCAAAATGAATTACAAAAACAAAACACAATGACAGTGAAATAGAGAGCAATTCTTAAATAATTCATTCAGGGCTTGTGATGCAACCTGGATTTACCTCATCAAAACCCAGAGCTGAGTGAGACATAAGGTTGGACACTTCGGGCTGATAGCATTGTTGATGTTTGATGAGCAAATGCAGACCATTTGAAGTCATACTGCATGGTACCCATTCCATGGGTCCCAACTCTCCAGGTTTAAGTGATTCTTCCTTCAGCTAAAGCATGCATGGGAAACCCACAGTATGGTGCACCATGTGACCGGGAAACGTTTTCAAATGCATCTCAGTTTTTGTCCCCTTTTACTCGGGTTCACAATTCCAGACCCTTTACTAACACTCTCCCAACTTGGAGAGTCAGTGCCTTTAAACTCCTGTTTGGCACAGTTTGCAATTTCTGCGAAAGATGAACAGGAATAGGGAGAACCAATGAGAGACTAGCTGTAGGTGTCTGCACGGGCAAATTTAACGCTCATTTCCAACCAGGAAGAGGAATTAACCAAAGGCTCAGCATGCCCTGCAGGAACCAGATTAGGGCCTGAAGCAATCCTGTGGGTTTGCGGCCAGCTCACAAGAAAGCGATTTGAAGAAAGGAGCTCAGGGGCCAAGTAATTCACAAACCTGCATAGTTATAAATGACAGCTATCGTCCGAAAATATATTTAAGGAAGGCTGCGAAGAGGACTTGAAAGCGGGGCAGAATTGCAGGAAAACGATTTCAGGGGGTAGACTGGAATTGCATTTAAAGCATAGGAAAAGAGGCAGAACGTCGACAATGATGCACTTGGCCAAAAAGGGCGTATGCGTTGTTTCCCGAATATATTCAGGAAAAAACGCATACGCACTTTTTGGCCAACCAAGCAAGCATGTTAAAGAAATCTGCACTACAATGAAGTCTCACTGCCCCCTGGTCAAAAGGGCCATCTGAAAATAGTGTGAAATCCAGAAATGCAGCACAGGCCATGGAGAACAGGGAGCCTTGTTATGCTGATGGATGGGATGTAAATTGCCAACAGCCACTCTGGAGAAGTGTATGGTGTTTCCTGAAACACCTAAAAAACAAAGCAACGGAGCCTACGCCACTTCCACTTATGGTCCTATAGTTTAGGGAAATTAAAATCAAAAACACACAGCCACCCCAAAGTTTCAGACGGCTCTGTTTACAAGAACCTCGTCTACGGTACAAGTTAAATATCCCAGAAAGCGAGAAATGGATAAAGAAGTTGTGGTACGTACGTACAATGGAATATCACTCACCAATGAAATCTATGTCATCTGGCCCGTCGTGACATAATGAGTGGATTCAGGTACGATGATTCTAAGTGAAATAAGTCACACAGAAAATGAAATATCATAAGATATTACTAATACACCGAATGTAATCTTGGCTACACATGAACTGAATTACAAAACAGAACAGTGTCTCAAATTTAGAAAACCAACTTATGTTTGCGTAAGGGGAAAGGTGAGTTGGGGTGCTGCATAAAACCAGAGATAGAAATTAGCACAGATACCATTCCATACGTCAAATATGTAATAGTCAAGACCTACCCCTTGCTCAACGAAATGGGCTAAACACCCTATATTCAACACCTAGGAATACACGTGACTAGTAAGAATCTTCAAACCCATGCATTTATATGTCTCCATAAGAGAATCAAGTGTGTGTACAGCTGCATGAAGGCAGCAGAGAAAATCCGATAAATCTTATTATCAAAATGAATTACAAAAACAAAACACAATGACAGTGAAATAGAGAGCAATTCTTAAATAATTCATTCAGGGCTTGTGATGCAATCAGGATTTACCTCATCAAAACCCAGAGCTGAGTGAGACATAAGGTTGGACACTTCGGGCTGATAGCATTGGTGAGGTTCGATGAGCAAATGCAGACCATTTGAAGTCATACTGCATGGTACCCATTCCATGGGTCCCAACTCGCCAGGTTTAAGTGATTCTTCCTTCAGCTGAAGCATGCATGGGCAACCCACAGTATGGTGCACCATGTGACTGGGAAACGTTTTCAAATGCATCTCAGTTTTTGTCCCCTTTTACTCGGGTTCACAATTCCAGACCCTTTACTAACACTCTCCCAACTTGGAGAGTCAGTGCCTTTAACCTCCTGTTTGGCACAGTTTGCAATTTCTGCGCAAGATGAACAGGAATAGGGAGAACCAATGAGAGACTAGCTGTAGGTGTCTGCACGGGCAA
Organism: Delphinapterus leucas; assembly: GCF_059928025.1. NCBI lineage: Eukaryota > Metazoa > Chordata > Mammalia > Artiodactyla > Monodontidae > Delphinapterus > Delphinapterus leucas. Next base: position 11,243,167 of record NW_028322239.1, read on the forward strand.
ATTTAACGCTCATTTCCAACCAGGAAGAGGAATTAACCAAAGGCTCAGCATGCCCTGCAGGAACCAGATTAGGGCCTGAAGCAATCCTGTGGGTTTGCGGCCAGCTCACAAGAAAGCGATTTGAAGAAAGGAGCTCAGGGGCACTGTAATTCACAAACCTGCAGAGTTATAAATGACAGCTATCGTCCGAAAATATATTGAAGGAAGGCTGCGAAGAGGACTTGAAAGCGGGGCAGAATTGCAGGAAAACGATTTCAGGGGGTAGACTGGAATTGCATTTAAAGCATAGGAAAAGAGGCAGAACGTCGACAATGATGCACTTGGCCAAAAAGGGCGTATGCGTTTTTTCCCGAATATATTCAGGAAAAAACGCATACGCACTTTTTGGCCAACCAAGCAAGCATGTTAAAGAAATCTGCACTACAATGAAGTCTCACTGCCCCCTGGTCAAAAGGGCCATCTGAAAATAGTGTGAAATCCAGAAATGCAGCACAGGCCATGGAGAACAGGGAGCCTTGTTATGCTGATGGATGGGATGTAAATTGCCAACAGCCACTCTGGAGAAGTGTATGGTGTTTCCTGAAACACCTAAAAAACAAAGCAACGGAGCCTACGCCACTTCCACTTATGGTCCTATAGCTTAGGGAAATTAAAATCAAAAACACACAGCCACCCCAAAGTTTCAGACGGCTCTGTTTACAAGAACCTCGTCTACGGTACAAGTTAAATATCCCAGAAAGCGAGAAATGGATAAAGAAGTTGTGGTACGTACGTACAATGGAATATCACTCACCAATGAAATCTATGTCATCTGGCCCGTCGTGGCATAATGAGTGGATTCAGGTACGATGATTCTAAGTGAAATAAGTCACACAGAAAATGAAATATCATAAGATATTACTAATACACCGAATGTAATCTTGGCTACACATGAACTGAATTACAAAACAGAACAGTGTCTCAAATTTAGAAAACCAACTTATGTTTGCGTAAGGGGAAAGGTGAGTTGGGGTGCTGCATAAAACCAGAGATAGAAATTAGCACAGATACCATTCCATACGTCAAATATGTAATAGTCAAGACCTACCCCTTGCTCAACGAAATGGGCTAAACACCCTATATTCAACACCTAGGAATACACGTGACTAGTAAGAATCTTCAAACCCATGCATTTATATGTCTCCATAAGAGAATCAAGTGTGTGTACAGCTGCATGAAGGCAGCAGAGAAAATCCGATAAATCTTATTATCAAAATGAATTACAAAAACAAAACACAATGACAGTGAAATAGAGAGCAATTCTTAAATAATTCATTCAGGGCTTGTGATGCAATCAGGATTTACCTCATCAAAACCCAGAGCTGAGTGAGACATAAGGTTGGACACTTCGGGCTGATAGCATTGGTGAGGTTCGATGAGCAAATGCAGACCATTTGAAGTCATACTGCATGGTACCCATTCCATGGGTCCCAACTCGCCAGGTTTAAGTGATTCTTCCTTCAGCTGAAGCATGCATGGGCAACCCACAGTATGGTGCACCATGTGACCGGGAAACGTTTTCAAATGCATCTCAGTTTTTGTCCCCTTTTACTCGGGTTCACAATTCCAGACCCTTTACTAACACTCTCCCCACTTGGAGAGTCAGTGCCTTTAACCTGCTGTTTGGCACAGTTTGCAAATTCTGCGCAAGATGTACAGGAATACGGAGAACCAATGAGAGACTAGCTGTAGGTGTCTGCACGGGCAAATTTAACGCTAATTTCCAACCAGGAAGAGGAATTAACCAAAGGCTCAGCATGCCGTGCCGGAACCAGATTAGGGCCTGAAGCAATCCTGCGGGTTTGCGGCCAGCTCACAAGAAAGCGATTTGAAGAAAGGAGATCAGGGGCACTGTAATTCACAAACCTGCAGAGTTATAAATGACAGCTATCGTCCAAAAATATACTGAAGGAAGGCTGCGAAGAGGACTTGAAAGCCGGGCAGAATTGCAGGAAAACGATTTCAGGGGGTAGACTGGAATTGCATTTAAAGCATAGGAAAAGAGGCAGCAGGTCGACAATGATGCACTTGGCCAAAAAGGGCATATGCGTTTTTTCCTGAATATATTCAGGAAAAAACCCATACGCCCTTTTTGGCCAACCAAGCAAGCATGTTAAAGAAATCTGCACTACAATGAAGTCTCCCTGCCCACCGGTCAAAAGGGCCATCTGAAAAATGTGTAAAATCCAGAAATGCAACACAGGCCATAGAGAACAGGGAGCCTTGTTATGCTGATGGGTGGGATGTAAGTTGCCAACAGCCACTCTGGAGAAGTGTATGGTGTTTCCTGAAACACCAAAAAACAAAGCAACGGAGCCTACGGCACTTCCACTTATGGTCCTATAGCTTAGGGAAATTAAAATCAAAAACACACAGCCGCCCCAATGTTTCAGACGGCTCTGTTTACAAGAACATCTTCTACGGTACAAGTTAAATATCCCAGAAAGCGAAAAATGGATAAAGAAGTTGTCGTACGTACGTACAATGGAATATCACTCACCAATGAAATCTATATCATCAGGCCCGTCGTGGCATAATGATTGAATTCAGGTACAATGATTCTAAGTGAAATAAGTCACACAGAAAATGAAACATCATAAGATATCACTAATACACGGAATGTAATCTTGGCTACACATGAACTGAATTACAAAACAGAACAGGGTCTCAAATTTAGAAAACCAACTTATGTTTGCTTAAGGGGAAAGGTGAGTTGGGTGCTGCATAAAACCAGAGATAGAAATTAGCACAGATACCATTCCATAAGTCAAATATGTAATAGTCAAGTCCTACCACTTGCTCAACGAAATGGGCTAAACACCCTATATTCAACACCTAGGAATACACCTGACTAGTAAAATCTTCAAACCCATGGATTTATATGTCTCCATAAGAGAATCAAGCATGTGTACAGTTGCATGAAAGCAGCAGAGAAAATCCGATAAATCCTATTATCAAAATGAATTACAAAAACAAAACACAATGACAGTGAAATAGAGAACAATTCTTAAATAATTCATTCAGGGCTTGTGATGCAACCTGGATTTACCTTATCTAAACCCAGAGGTGAGAGAGACATAAGGTTGGACACTTCGGGCTGATAGCATTGGTGGGGTTCGATGAGCAAACGCAGACCATTTGAAGTCATACTGCATGGGACCCATTCCATGGGTCCCAACTCTCCAGGTTTAAGTGATTCTTCCTTCAGCTAAAGCATGCATGGGAAACCCACAGTATGGTGCACCGTGTGACCGGGAAACGTTTTCAAATGCATCTCAGTTTTGTCCCCTTTTACTCGGGTTCACAATTCCAGACCCTTTACTAACACTCTCCCCACTTGGAGAGTCAGTGCCTTTAACCTCCTGTTTGGCACAGTTTGCAAATTCTGCGCAAGATGAACAGGAATAGGGAGAACCAATGAGAGACTAGCTGTAGGTGTCTGCACGGGCAAATTTAATTCTCATTTCCCACCAGGAAGAGGAATTAACCAAAGGCTCAGCATGCCATGCCGGAAACAGATTAGGGCCTGAAGCAATCCTGCGGTTTTGCGGCCAGCTCACAAGAAAGCGATTTGAAGTAAGGAGCTCAGGGGCACTGTAATTCACAAACCTGCAGAGTTATAAATGACAGCTATCGTCCAAAAATATATTGAAGGAAGACTGCGAAGAGGACTTGAAAGCGGGGCAGAATTGCAGGAAAACGATTTCAGGGGGTAGACTGGAATTGCATTTAAAGCATAGGAAAAGAGGCAGAACGTCGACAATGATGCACTTGGCCAAAAAGGGTGTATGCATTTACGCACTTTTTGGTCAACCAAGCAAGCATGTTAAAGAAATCTGCACTACAATGAAGTCTCACTGCCCACCGGTCAAAAGGGTCATCTGAAAAAAGTGTAAAATCCAGGAATACAGCACAGGCCATGGAGAACAGGGAGCCTTGTTATGCTGATGGGTGGGATGTAAATTGCCAACAGCCACTCTGGAGAAGTGTATGGTGTTTCCTAAAACACCAAAAAACAAAGCAACGGAGCCTACGGCACTTCCACTTATGGTCCTATAGCTTAGGGAAATTAAAATCAAAAACACACAGCCACCCCAAAGTTTCAGACGGCTCTGTTTACAAGAACCTCGTCTACGGTACAGGTAAATTATCCCAGAAAGCGAAAAATGGATAAAGAAGTTGTGGTACGTACGTACAATGGTATATCACTCACCAATGAAATCTATGTCATCTGCCCCGTCGTGGCATAATGAGTGGATTCAGGTACGATGATTCTAAGTGAAATAAGTCACACAGAAAATGAAACATCATAAGATATAACTAATACACCGAATGTAATCTTGGCTACACATGAACTGAATTACAAAACAGAACAGGGTCTCAAATTTAGAAAACCAACTTATGTTTGCATAACGGGAAAGGTGAGTTGGGGTGCTGCATAAAACCAGAGTTAGAAATTAGCACAGATACCATTCCATATGTCAAATACGTAATAGTCAAGACATACACTTTCCTCAACGAAATGGGCTAAACACCCTATATTCAACGCCTAGGAATACACCTGACTAATAAGAATCTTCAAACCCATGGATTTATATGTCTCCATAAGAGAATCAAGCGTGTGTACAGCTGCATGAAGGCAGCAGAGAAAATCTGATAAATCCCATTATCAAAATGAATTAAAAAACCAAACACAATGACAGTGAAATAGAGAGCAATTCTTAAATAATTCATTCAGGGCTTGTGATGCAACCTGGATTTACCTCATCTAAACCCAGAGCTGAGTGAGACATAAGGTTGGACACTTTGGGCTGATAGCATTGGTGAAGTTCGATGAGCAAATGCAGACCATTTGAAGTCATACTGCATGGTACCCATTCCATGGGTCCCAACTCGCCAGGTTTAAGTGATTCTTCGTTAAGCTAAAGCATGCATGGGCAACCCACAGTATGGTGCACCATGTGACTGGGAAACGTTTTCAAATGCATCTCAGTTTTTGTCCCCTTTTACTCGGGTTCACAATTCCAGACCCTTTACTAACACTCTCCCCACTTGGAGAGTCAGTGCCTTTAACCTGCTGTTTGGCACAGTTTGCAATTTCTGCGCAAGATGTACAGGAATACGGAGAACCAATGAGAGACTAGCTGTAGGTGTCTGCACGGGCAAATTTAACGCTCATTTCCAACCAGGAAGAGGAATTAACCAGAGGCTCATCATGCCGTGCCGGAACCAGATTAGGGCCTGAAGCAATCCTGCGGGTTTGCGGCCAGCTCACAAGAAAGAGATTTGAAGAAAGGAGCTCAGGGGCACTGTAATTCACAAACCTGCAGAGTTATAAATGACAGCTATCGTCCGAAAATATATTGAAGGAAGGCTGCGAAGAGGACTTGAAAGCGGGGCAGAATTGCAGGAAAACGATTTCAGGGGGTAGACTGGAATTGCATTTAAATCATAGGAAAAGAGGCAGCAGGTCGACAATGATGCACTTGGCCAAAAAGGGCGTATGCGTTTTTTCCTGAATATATTCAGGAAAAAACGCATACGCCCTTTTTGGCCAACCAAGCAAGTATGTTAAAGAAATCTGAACTACAATGAAGTCTCACTGCCCCCCGGTCAAAAGGGCCATCTGAAAAAAGTGTAAAATCCAGAAATGCAGCACAGGCCATGGAGAACAGGGAGCCTTGTTATGCTGATGGATGGGATGTAAATTGCCAACAGCCACTCTGGAGAAGTGTATGGTGTTTCCTGGAACACCTAAAAAACAAAGCAACGGAGCCTACGGCACTTCCACTTATGGTCCTATAGCTTAGGGAAATTAATATCAGAAACACACAGCCACCCCAAAGTGTCGGACGGCTCTGTTTATAAGAACCTCGTGTACGGCACAAGTTAAATATCGCAGAAAGCAAAAAATGGATAAAGAAGTTGTGGCACGTATGTACAATGGAATAGCACTCTCCAATGAAATCTATGTCATCAGGCCCGTCATGGCATAATGAGTGGATTCAGGTACGATGATTCTAAGTGAAGTAAGTCTCACAGAAAATGAAACATCATAAGATATCACTAATACACCGAATGTAATCTTGGCTACACATGAACTGAATTACAAAACAGAACAGGGCCTCAAATTTAGAAAACCAACTTATGTTTGCTTAAGGGGAAAGGTGAGTTGCGGTGCTGCATAAAACCAGAGAAGAAATTAGCACAAATACCATTCCATAAGTCAAATATGTAATAGTCAAGTCCTACCCCTTGCTCAACGATATGTGCTAAACACCCTATATTCAACGCCTAGGAATACACCTGACTAGTAAGAATCTTCAAACCCATGGATTTATATGTCTCCATAAGAGAAACAATCGGGTGTACAGCTGCATGAAGGCAGCAGAGAAAATCGAATAAATCCCATTATCGAAATTAATTACAAAAACAAAACACAATGACAGTGAAATAGAGAGCAATTTTTCAATAATTCATGCAGGGCTTGTGATGCAACCTGGATTTACCTCATCTACACCCAGAGCTGAGTGAGACATAAGGTTGGACACTTCGGGCTGATAGCATTGGTGAGGTTCGATGAGCAAATGCAGACCCTTTGAAGTCATACTGCATGGTACCCATTCCATGGGTCCCAACTCTCCAGGTTTAAGCAATTCTTCCTTCAGCGAAATCATGCATGGGAAACCCACAGTATGGTGCACCATGTGACCGGGAATCGTTTTCAAATGCATCTCAGTTTTTGTCCCCTTTTACTCGGGTTCACAATTCCAGACCCTTTACTAACACTCTCCCCACTTGGAGAGTCAGTGCCTTTAACCTCCTGTTTGGCACAGTTTGCAATTTGTGCGCAAGATGAACAGGAATAGGGAGAACCAATGAGAGACTAGCTGTAGGTGTCTGCACGGGCAAATTTAACGATCATTTCCCACCAGGAAGAGGATTTAACGAAACGCTCAGCATGCCGTGCCGGAACCAGATTAGGGCCTGAAGCAATCCTGCAGGTTTGCGGCCAGCTCACAAGAAAGCGATTTGAATGAAGGAGCTCAGGGGCACTGTTATTCACAAACCTGCCGAGTTATAAATGACAGCTATCGTCCAAAAATATACTGAAGGAAGGCTGCGAAGAGGTCTTGAAAGCGGAGCAGAATTGCAGGAAAACGATTTCAGGGAGTAGAGTGGATTGCATTTAAAGCATAGGAAAAGAGGCAGAATGTCGACAATGATGCACTTGGCCAAAAAGGGCGTATGCCTTTTTTCCTGAATATATTCAGGAAAAAACGCATACGCCCTTTTTGGCCAACGAAGCAAGCATGTTAAAGAAATCTGCACTACAGTGAAGTCTCACTGCCCCCCGGTCAAAAGACCCATCTGAAAAAAGTGTAAAATCCAGAAAGGCAGCACAGGCCATGGAGAAGACGAAGCCTTGTTATGCTGATGGGCGGGATGTAAATTGCCAAGAGCCACTCTGGAGAAGTGTATGGTGTATCCTCAAACACGTAAAAAACAAAGCAACAGAGCCTACGGCACTTCCACTTATGGTCCTATAGCTTAGGGAAATTAAAATCAGAAACACAGCCACCCCAAAGTGTCGGACGTCTCTGTTTACAAGAACCTCGTGTATGGCACAAGTTAAATATCGCAGAAAGCAAAAAATGGATAAAGAAGTTGTGGTACGTATGTACAATGGAATATCACTCTCCAATGAAATCTATGTCATCAGGCCCGTCGCGGCATAATGAGTGGATTCAGGTACGATGATTCTAAGTAAAATAAGTCACACAGAAAACGATATATCATAAGATATCACTAATACACGGAATGTAATCTTGGCTACACATGAACTGAATTACAAAACAGAACAGGGTCTCAAATTTAGAAAACCAATTTATGTTTGCTTAAGGGGAAAGGTGAGTTGGGGTGCTGCATAAAACCAGAGATAGAAATTACCACAGATACCATTCCATAAGTCAAATACGTAATAGTCAAGACCTACCCCTTGCTCAACGAAATGGGCTAAACACCCTATATTCGACGCCTAGGAATACACCTGACTAGTAAGAATCTTCAAACCTATGGATTTATATGTCTCCAGAAGAGATTCATGCATGTGTACAGCTGCATGAAGGCAGCAGAGAAAATCTGATAAATCCCATTATCAAAATGAATTAAAAAAATGAAACACATGACAGTGAAATAGAGAGCAATTCTTAAATAATTCATTCAGGGCTTGTGATGCAACCTGGATTTACCTCATCTACACTCAGAGCTGAGTGAGACATAAGGTTGGACACTTCGGGCGGATAGCATTGGTGAAGTTCGATGAGCAAATGCAGACCATTTGAAGTCACACTGCATGGTACCCATTCCAAGGGTCCCAACATTCCAGGTTTAAAGGATCCTTCCTTCAGCTAAAACATGCATGGGAAACCCACAGTATGGTGCACCGTGTGACCGGCAAACGTTTTCAAATGCATCTCAGTTTTCGTACCGTTTTACTCGGGTTCACCATTCCAGACCCTTTTAACACTCTCCTCACTTGGAGAGCCAGTGCCTTTAACCTGCTGTTTGGCACAGTTTGCAATTTCTGCGCAAGATGAACAGGAATAGGGAGAACCAATGAGAGACTAGCTGTAGGTGTCTGCACGGGCAAATTTAACGCTCATTTCCCACCAGGAAGAGGATTTAACGAAACGCTCAGCATGCCGTGCCGGAATCAGATTAGGGCCTGAAGCAATCCTGTAGGTTTGCGGCCAGCTCACAAGAAAGCGATTTGAATGAAGGAGCTCAGGGGCACTGTTATTCACAAACCTGCCGAGTTATAAATGACAGCTATCGTCCAAAAATATATTGAAGGAAGGCTGCGAAGAGGTCTTGAAAGCGGAGCAGAATTGCAGGAAAACGATTTCAGGGAGTAGAGTGGATTGCATTTAAAGCATAGGAAAAGAGGCAGAATGTCGACAATGATGCACTTGGCCAAAAAGAGCGTATGCGTTTTTTCCTGAATATATTCAGGAAAAAACGCATACGCACTTTTTGGCCAACCAAGCAAGCATGTTAAAGAAATCTGCAATACAGTGAAGTCTCACTGCCCCCCGGTTAAAAGGGCCATCTGAAATAAGTGTAAATGCCACAAAGGCAGCACAGGCCATGGAGAACAGGGAGCCTTGTTATGCTGATGGGCGGAATGTAAATTGCCAAGAGCCACTCTGGAGAAGTGTATGGTGTATCCTCAAACACGTAAAAAACAAAGCAACAGAGCCTACGGCACTTCCACTTATGGTCCTATAGCTTAGGGAAATTAAAATCAGAAACACAGCCACCCCAAAATGTCGGACGTCTCTGTTTACAAGAACCTCGTGTATGGCACAAGTTAAATATCGCAGAAAGCAAAAAATGGATAAAGAAGTTGTGGTACGTATATACAATGGAATATCACTCTCCAATGAAATCTATGTCATCAGGCCCGTCGCGGCATAATGAGTGGATTCAGGTACGATGATTCTAAGTAAAATAAGTCACAGAGAAAATGAAACATCATAAGATATCACTAATACACCGAATGTAATCTTGGCTACACATGAACTGAGTTACAAAACAGAACAGGGTCTGAAATTTAGAAAACCAATTTATGTTTGCTTACGGGGAAAGGTGAGTTGGGGTGCTGCATAAAACCAGAGTTAGAAATTACCACAGATACCATTCCATACGTCAAATATGTAATAGTCAAGACATACCCATTGCTCAACGAAATGGACTAAACACCCTATATTCGACGCCTAGGAATACACCTGACTAGTAAGAATCTTCAAACCCATGGATTTATATGTCTCCATAAGAGATTCATGCATGTGTACAGCTGCATGAAGGCAGCAGAGAAAATCCGATAAATCCCATTATCAAAATGAATTACAAAAACAAAACACAATGACAGTGAAATAGAGAGCAATTCTTAAATAATTCATTCAGGGCTTGTGATGCAACCTGGATTTACCTCATCTACACCCAGAGCTGAGTGAGACATAAGGTTGGACACTTCGGGCTGATAGCATTGGTGAGGTTCGATGAGCAAATGCAGACCCTTTGAAGTCATACTGCATGGGACCCATTCCAAGGGTCCCAACTCTCCAGGATTAAGGGATTCTTCCTTCAGCTAAAACATGCATGGGAAACCCACAGTATGGTGCACCGTGTGACCGGGAAACGTTTTCAAATGCATCTCAGTTTTCGTCTCCTTTTACTCGGGTTCACAATTCCAGACCCATTACTAACACTCTCCCCACTTGGAGAGTCAGTGCCTTTAACCTCCTCTTTGGCAGAGTTTGCAAATTCTGCGCAAGATGAACAGGAATAGGGAGAACCAATGAGAGACTAGCTGTAGGTGTCTGCTCGGGCAAATTTAATGATCATTTCCCACCAGGAAGAGGATTTAAAGAAACGCTCAGCATGCCATCCCGGAACCAGATTAGGGCCTGAAGCAATCCTGCGGGTTTGCGGCCAGCTCACAAGAAAGCGATTTGAAGAAAGGAGCTCAGGGGCACTGTAATTCACAAACCTACAGAGTTATAAATGACAGCTATTGTCCAAAAATATATTGAAGGAAGGCTGCGAAGAGGACTTGAAAGTGGGGCAGAATTGCAGGAAAACGATTTCAAGGGGTAGACGGGAATTGCATTTAAAGCATAGGAAAGGAGGCAGAACGACGAAAATGATGCACTTGGCCAAAAAGGGCGTATGCGTTTTTTCCTGAATATATTCAGGAAAAAACGCATACGCACTTTTTGGTCAACCAAGCAAGCATGTTAAAGAAATCTGCACTCCAGTGAAGTGTCACTGCTCCCCGGTCAAAAGGGCCATCTGAAAAAAGTATAAAATCCAGAAAAGCACCACAGGCCATGGAGAACAGGGAGCCTTGTTATGCTGATGGGCGGGATGTAAATTGCCAAGAGTCACTCTGGAGAACTGTATGGTGTATCCTCAAACACCTAAAATAGAAAGCAACGGAGCCTACGGCACTTCCACTTATGGTACTATAGCTTAGGGAAATTAAAATCAGAAACACACAGCCACCCCAAAGTGTCGGACGGCTCTGTTTATAAGAACCTCGTGTACGGCACAAGTTAAATATCGCAGAAAGCAAAAAATGGATAAAGAAGTTGTGGTACGTATGTACAATGGAATATCATTCTCCAATGAAATCAATGTAATCAGTCCCGTCGTGGCATAATGAGTGGATTCAGGTACGATGATTCTAAGTGAAGTAAGTCTCACAGAAAATTAAACATCATAAGATATCACTAATACACCGAATATAATCTTGGCTACACATGAACTGAATTACAAAACAGAACAGGGTCTCAAATTTAGAAAACTGACTTATGTTTGCTTAAGGGGAAATGTGAGTTGGGGTGCTGCATAAAAGCAGAGATAGAAATTAGCACAGATACCATTCCATACGTCAAATATGTAATACTCAAGACCTACCCCTTGCTCAACGAAATGGACTAACAACCCTATATTCAATGCCTAGGAATACACCTGACTAGTAAGAATATACAAACCCATGGATTTATATGTCTCCATAAGAGAATCAAGCGTGTGTACAGCTGCATGAAGGCAGCAGAGAAAATCCGATAAATCCCCTTATCAAAATGAATTACAAAAACAAAACACAATGACAGTGAAATAGAGAGCAATTCTTAAATAATTCATTCAGGGCTTGTGATGCAACCTGGATTTACCTCATCTACACCCAGAGCTGAGTGAGACATAAGGTTGGACACTTCGGGCTGATAGCATTGGTGAGGTTCGATGAGCAAATGCAGACCCTTTGAAGTCATACTGCATGGGACCCATTCCATGGGTCCCAACTCTCCAGGATTAAGGGATTCTTCCTTCAGCTAAAACATGCATGGGAAACCCACATTATGGTGCACCATGTGACCGGGAAACGTTTTCAAATGTATCTCAGTTTTGGTCCCCCTTTACTCAGGTTCACCATTCCAGACCCTTTACTAACACTCTCCCCACTTGGAGAGTCAGTGCCTTTAACCTCCTCTTTGGCACAGTTTGCAATTTCTGCGCAAGATGAACAGGAATAGGGAGAACCAATGAGAGACTAGCTGTAGGTGTCTGCCCAGGCAAATTTAACGCTCATTTCCCACCAGGAAGAGGAATTAACCAAAGGCTCAGCATGCCGTGCCGGAACAAGATTAGGGCCTGAAGCAATCCTGCGGGTTTGCGGCCAGCTCAAAAGGAAGCGATTTGAAGAACGGAGCTCAGGGGCACTGTAATTCACAAACCTGCAGAGTTATAAATGACAGCTATCGTCCAAAAATATATTGAAGGAAGGCTGCGAATAGGACTTGAAAGCGGGGCAGAATTGCAGGAAAACGATTTCAGGGGGTAGACTGGAATTGCATTTAAAGCATAGGAAAAGAGGCAGAACGTCGACAATGATGCAGTTGCACAAAAAAGGCGTATGCGTTTTTTCCTGAATATATTCAGGAAAAAACGCATATGCACTTTTTGGCCAACCAAGCAAGCATGTTAATGAAATCTGCACTACAATGAGGTCTCACTGCCCCCCCTTCAAAAAGGCCATCTGAAAAAAGTGTAAAATCCAGAAATGCAACACAGGCCATGGAGAACAGGGAGCCTTGTTATGCTGATGGGTGGTATGTAAATTGCCAAGAGCCACTCTGGAGAAGTGTATGGTGTTTCCTGAAACACCTAAAAAACAAAGCAACGGAGCCTCCGGCACTTCCACTTATGGTCCTATAGCTTAGGGAATTTAAAATCAAAAACACACAGCCACCCCAATGTTTCAGACGGCTCTGTTTACAAGAACCTCGTCTACGGTACAAGTTATATATCCCAGAAAGCGAAAAATGGATAAAGAAGTTGTGGTACGTACGTACAATGGAATATCACTCAGCAATGAAATTTATGTCATCAGGTCCGTCGTGGCATAATGAGTGGATTCAGCTTTGATGATTCTAAGTGAAATAATTCACACAGAAAATGAAACATCATAAGATATCACTAATACACGGAATGTAATCTTGGCTACACATGAACTGAATTACAAAACAGAACAGGGTCTCAAGTTGAGAAAACCAACTTATGTTTGCTTAAGGGGAAAGGTGAGTTGGGGTGCTGCATAAAACCAGAGATAGAAATTACCACAGATACCATTCCATACGTCAAATATGTAATACTCAAGACATACCCATTGCTCAACGAAATGGACTAAACACCCTATATTCGACGCCTAGGAATACACCTGACTAGTAAGAATCTTCAAACCCATGGATTTATATGTCTCCATAAGAGATTCATGCATGTGTACAGCTGCATGAAGGCAGCAGAGAAAATCCGATAAATCCCATTATCAAAATGAATTACAAAAACAAAACACAATGACAGTGAAATAGAGAGCAATTCTTAAATAATTCATTCAGGGCTTGTGATGCAACCTGGATTTACCTCATCTAAACCCAGAGCTGAGTGAGTCATATGGTTGGACACTTCGGGCTGATAGCATTGGTGAGGTTCGATGAGCAAATGCAGACCATTTGAAGTCATACTGCATGGTACCCATTCCATGGGTCCCAACTCTCCAGGTTTAAGTGATTCTTCCTTCAGCTAAAGCATGCATGGGAAACCCACAGTATGGTGCACCATGTGACCGGGAAACGTTTTCAAATGCATCTCAGTTTTTGTCCCCTTTTACTCGGGTTCACAATTCCAGACCCTTTACTAACACTCTCCCCACTTGGAGAGTCAGTGCCTTTAACCTCCTGTTTGGCACAGTTTGCAATTTCTGCGCAAGATGAACAGGAATAGGGAGAACCAATGAGAGACTAGCTGTAGGTGTCTGCACGGGCAAATTTAACGCTCACTTCCAACCAGGAAGAGGAATTAACCAAAGGCTCAGCATGCCGTGCAGAAACCAGATTAGGGCCTGAAGCAATCCTGCGGGTTTGCGGCCAGCTCACAAGAAAGCGATTTGAAGAAAGGAGCTCAGGGGCACTGTAATTCACAAACCTGCAGAGTTATAAATGACAGCTATCGTCCGAAAATATATTGAAGGAAGGCTGCGAAGAGGACTTGAAAGCGGGGCAGAATTGCAGGAAAACAATTTCAGGGGGTAGACTGGAATTGCATTTAAAGCATAGGAAAAGAGGCAGCAGGTCGACAATGATGCACTTGGCCAAAAAGGGCGTATGCGTTTTTTCCTGAATATATTCAGGAAAAAACGCATACGCCCTTTTTGGCCAACCAAGCAAGCATGTTAAAGAAATCTGCACCACAATGAAGTCTCACTGCCCCCCGGTCAAAAGGGACATCTGAAAAAAGTGTAAAATCCAGAAATGCAGCACAGGCCATGGAGAACAGGGAGCCTTGTTATGCTGATGGGTGGGATGTAAATTGCCAACAGCCACTCTGGAGAAGTGTATGGTGTTTCCTAAAACACCAAAAAACAAAGCAACGGAGCCTACGGCACTTCCACTTATGGTCCTATAGCTTAGGGAAATTAAAATCAAAAACACACAGCCACCCCAAAGTTTCAGACGGCTCTGTTTACAAGAACCTCGTCTACGGTACAAGTTAAATATCCCAGAAAGCGAAAAATGGATAAAGAAGTTGTGGTACGTACGTACAATGGAATATCACTCACCAATGAAATCTATGTCATCTGGCCCGTCGTGGCATAATGAGTGGATTCAGGTACGATGATTCTAAGTGAAATAAGGCACACAGAAAATGAAACATCATAAGATACCACTAATACACCGAATGTAATCTTGGCTACACATGAACTGAATTACAAAACAGAACAGGGTCTCAAATTTAGAAAACGAACTTTTGTTTGCGTAACGGGAAAGGTGAGTTGGGGTGCTGCATAAAACCAGAGTTAGAAATTAGCACAGATACCATTCCATATGTCAAATACGTAATAGTCAAGACATACCCCTTGCTCAACGAAATGGGCTAAACACCCTATATTCAACGCCTAGGAATACACCTGACTAGTAAGAATCTTCAAACCCATGGATTTATATGTCTCCATAAGAGAATCAAGCGTGTGTACAGCTGCATGAAGGCAGCAGAGAAAATCTGATAAATCCTATTATCAAAATGAATTAAAAAACCAAACACAATGACAGTGAAATAGAGAGCAATTCTTAAATAATTCATGCAGGGCTTGTGATGCAACCTGGATTTACCTCATCTAAACCCAGAGCTGAGTGAGACATAAGGTTGGACACTTCGGGCTGATAGCATTGGTGAGGTTCGATGAGCAAATGCAGACCATTTGAAATCATACTGCATGGTACCCATTCCATGGGTCCCCACTCTCCAGGTTTAAGTGATTCTTCCTTCAGCTAAAGCATGCAAGGGAAGCCCACAGTATGGTGCACCATGTGACCGGGAAACGTTTTCAAATGCATCTCAGTTTTTGTCCCCTTTTACTCGGGTTCACAATTCCAGACCCTTTACTAACACTCTCCCAACTTGGAGAGTCAGTGCCTTTAACCTCCTGTTTGGCACAGTTTGCAATTTCTGCGCAAGATGAACAGGAATAGGGAGAACCAATGAGAGACTAGCTGTAGGTGTCTGCACGGGCAAATTTAATGCTCATTTACAACCAGGAAGAGGAATTAACCAAAGGCTCAGCATGCCGTGCAGGAACCAGATTAGGGCCTGAAGCAATCCTGCGGGTTTGCGGCCAGCTCACAAGAAAGCGATTTGAAGAAAGGAGGTCAGGGGCACTGTAATTCACAAACCTGCAGAGTTATAAATGACAGCTATCGTCCGAAAATATATTGAAGGAAGGCTGCGAAGAGGTCTTGAAAGCGGGGCAGAATTGCAGGAAAACGATTTCAGGGGGTAGACTGGAATTGCATTTAAAGCATAGGAAAAGAGGCAGAACGTCGACAATGATGCACTTGGCCAAAAAGGGCGTATGCGTTTTTTCCTGAATATATTCAGGAAAAAACGCATACGCACTTTTTGGTCAACCAAGCAAGCATGTTAAAGAAATCTGCACTCCAGTGAAGTCTCACTGCTCCCCGGTCAAAAGGGCCATCTGAAAAAAGTGTAAAATCCAGAAAAGCACCACAGGCCATGGAGAACAGGGAGCCTTGTTATGCTGATGGGCGGGATGTAAATTGCCAAGAGTCACTCTGGAGAAGTGTATGGTGTATCCTCAAACACCTAAAAAACAAAGCAACGGAGCCTACGGCACTTCCACTTATGGTCCTATAGCTTAGGGAAATTAAAATCAGAAACACACAGCCACCCCAAAGTGTCGGACGGCTCTGTTTATAAGAACCTCGTGTACGGCACAAGTTAAATATCGCAGAAAGCAAAAAATGGATAAAGAAGTTGTGGTACGTATGTACAATGGAATATCATTCTCCAATGAAATCAATGTAATCAGTCCCATCGTGGCATAATGAGTGGATTCAGGTACGATGATTCTAAGTGAAATAAGTCACACAGAAAATAAAACATCATAAGATATCACTAACACACGGAATAAAATCATGACTACACATGAACTGAATTACAAAACAGAACAGGGTCTCAAATTTAGAAAACTGACTTATGTTTGCTTAAGGGGAAATGTGAGTTGGGGTGCTGCATAAAAGCAGAGATAGAAATTAGCACAGATACCATTCCATACGTCAAATATGTAATACTCAAGACCTACCCCTTGCTCAACGAAATGGACTAACAACCCTATATTCAATGCCTAGGAATACACCTGACTAGTAAGAATATACAAACCCATGGATTTATATGTCTCCATAAGAGAATCAAGCGTGTGTACAGCTGCATGAAGGCAGCAGAGAAAATCCGATAAATCCCCTTATCAAAATGAATTACAAAAACAAAACACAATGACAGTGAAATAGAGAGCAATTCTTAAATAATTCATTCAGGGCTTGTGATGCAACCTGGATTTACCTCATCTACACCCAGAGCTGAGTGAGACATAAGGTTGGACACTTCGGGCTGATAGCATTGGTGAGGTTCGATGAGCAAATGCAGACCCTTTGAAGTCATACTGCATGGGACCCATTCCTTGGGTCCCAAATCTCCAGGTTTAAGGGATTCTTCCTTCAGCTAAAACATGCATGGGAAACCCACATTATGGTGCACCGTGTGACCGGGAAACGTTTTCAAATGTATCTCAGTTTTGGTCCCCCTTTACTCAGGTTCACCATTCCAGACCCTTTACTAAAACTCTCCCCACTTGGAGAGTCAGTGCCTTTAACCTCCTGTTTGGCACAGTTTGCAATTTCTGCGCAAGATGAACAGGAATAGGGAGAACCAATGAGAGACTAGCTGTAGGTGTCTGCCCAGGCAAATTTAACGCTCATTTCCCACCAGGAAGAGGAATTAACCAAAGGCTCAGCATGCCGTGCGGGAACAAGATTAGGGCCTGAAGCAATCCTGCGGGTTTGCGGCCAGCTCAAAAGGAAGCGATTTGAAGAACGGAGCTCAGGGGCATTGTAATTCACAAACCTGCAGAGTTATAAATGACAGCTATCGTCCGAAAATATATTGAAGGAAGGCTGCGAAGAGGACTTGAAAGCGGGGCAGAATTGCAGGAAAACGATTTCAGGGGGTAGACTGGAATTGCATTTAAAGCATAGGAAAAGAGGCAGAACGTCGACAATGATGCAGTTGGCCAAAAAAGGCGTATGCGTTTTTTTCCAGAATATATTCAGGAAAAAACGCATACGCACTTTTTGGCCAACCAAGCAAGCATGTTAAAGAAATCTGCCATACAATGTGGTCTCACTGCCCCCCCTTCAAAAAGGCCATCTGAAAAAAGTGTAAAATCCAGAAATGCAACACAGGCCATGGAGAACAGGGAGCCTTGTTATGTTGATGGGTGGTATGTAAATTGCCAAGAGCCACTCTGGAGAAGTGTATGGTGTTTCCTGAAACACCTAAAAAACAAAGCAACGGAGCCTCCGGCACTTCCACTTATAGTCCTATAGCTTAGGGAATTTAAAATCAAAAACACACAGCCACCCCAATGTTTCAGACGGCTCTGCTTACAAGAACCTCGTCTACGGTACAAGTTAAATATCCCAGAAAGCGAAAAATGGATAAAGAAGATGTGGTACGTACGTACAATGGAATATCACTCACCAATGAAATCTATGTCATCTGGCCCGTGGTGGCATAATGAGTGGATTCAGGTACGATGGTTTTAAGTGAAATAAGTCACACAGAAATTGAAACATCATAAGATATCACTAATACACGGAATGTAATCTTGGCTACACATGAACTGACTTACAAAACAGAACAGGGTCTCAAATTTAGAAAACCAACTTATGTTTGCTTAAGGGGAAAGGTGAGTTGGGGTGCTGCATAAAACCAGAGATAGAAATTAGCACAGATACCATTCCATACGTCAAATATGTAATAGTCAAGACCTACCCCTTGCTCAACGAAATGGGCTAAACACCCTATATTCAACGCCTAGGAATACACCTGACTAGTAAGAATCTTCAAACCCATGGATTTATATGTCTCCATAAGAGAATCAAGCGTGTGTACAGCTGCATGAAGGCAGCAGAGAAAATCCGATAAATCCTATTATCAAAATGAATTACAAAAACAAAACACAATGACAGTGAAATAGAAAGCAATTCTTAAAATAATTCATTCAGGGATTTGATGCAACCTGGATTTACCTCATCTAAACCCAGAGCTGAGTGAGACATAAGGTTGGACACTTCGGGCTGATAGCATTGGTGAGGTTCGATGAGCAAATGCACACCATTTGAAGTCATACTACATGGTACCCATTCCATGGGTCCCAACTCTCCAGGTTTAAGCGATTCTTCCTTGAGCTAAAGCATGCATGGGAAACCCACAGTATGGTGCACCATGTGACCGGGAAACGTTTTCAAATGCATCTCAGTTTTTGTCCCCTTTTACTCGGGTTCACAATTCCAGACCCTTTACTAACACTGTCCCCACTTGGAGAGTCAGAGCCTTTAACCTCCTGTTTGGCACAGTTTGCAATTTCTGCGCAAGATGAATAGGAATAGGGAGAACCAATGAGAGACTAGCTGTAGGTGTCTGCCCAGGCAAATTTAATGCTCATTTCCCACCAGGAAGAGGAATTAACCAAAGGCTCAGCATGCCGTGCCGGAAGAAGATTAGGGCCTGAAGCAATCCTGCGGGTTTGCGGCCAGCTCACAAGAAAGCGATTTGAAGAACGGAGCTCAGGGGCACTGTAATTCACAAACCTGCAGAGTTATAAATGACAGCTATCGTCCAAAAATATATTGAAGGAAGGCTGCGAAGAGGACTTGAAAGCGGGGCAGAATAGCAGGAAATCGATTTCAGGGGGTAGACTGGAATTGCATTTAAAGCATAGGAAAAGAGGCAGAACGTCGACAATTATGCAGTTGGCCAAAAAGGGCGTATGCGTTTTTTCCTGATCAGGAAAAAACGCATACGCCCTTTTTGGCCAACCAAGCAAGCATGTTAAAGAAATCTGCACTACAATGTGGTCTCACTGCCCCCCCTTCAAAAAGGCCATCTGAAAAAAGTGTAAAATCCAGAAATGCAACACAGGCCTTGGAGAACAGGGAGCCTTGTTATGTTGATGGGTGGTATGTAAATTGCCAAGAGCCACTCTGGAGAAGTGTATGGTGTTTCCTGAAACACCTAAAAAACAAAGCAACGGAGCCTCCGGCACTTCCACTTATGGTCCTATAGCTTAGGGAATTTAAAATCAAAAACACACAGCCACCCCAATGTTTCAGACGGCTCTGTTTACAAGAACCTCGTCTACGGTACAAGTTAAATATCCCAGAAAGCGAAAAATGGATAAAGAAGATGTGGTACGTACGTACAATGGAATATCACTCACCAATGAAATCTATGTCATCTGGCCCGTGGTGGCATAATGAGTGGATTCAGGTACGATGGTTTTAAGTGAAATAAGTCACACAGAAAATGAAACATCATAAGATATCACTAATACACGGAATGTAATCTTGGCTACACATGAACTGACTTACAAAACAGAACAGGGTCTCAAATTTAGAAAACCAACTTATGTTTGCTTAAGGGGAAAGGTGAGTTGGGGTGCTGCATAAAACCAGAGATAGAAATTAGCACAGATACCATTCCATACGTCAAATATGTAATAGTCAAGACTTACCCCTTGCTCAACGAAATGGGCTAAACACCCTATATTCAACGCCTAGGAATACACCTGACTAGTAAGAATCTTCAAACCCATGGATTTATATGTCTCCATAAGAGAATCAAGCGTGTGTACAGCTGCATGAAGGCAGCAGAGAAAATCCGATAAATCCTATTATCAAAATGAATTACAAAAACAAAACACAATGACAGTGAAATAGAAAGCAATTCTTAAAATAATTCATTCAGGGATTTGATGCAACCTGGATTTACCTCATCTAAACCCAGAGCTGAGTGAGACATAAGGTTGGACACTTCGGGCTGATAGCATTGGTGAGGTTCGATGAGCAAATGCACACCATTTGAAGTCATACTACATGGTACCCATTCCATGGGTCCCAACTCTCCAGGTTTAAGCGATTCTTCCTTCAGCTAAAGCATGCATGGGAAACCCACAGTATGGTGCACCGTGTGACCGGGAAACGTTTTCAAATGCCTCTCAGTTTTTGTCCCCTTTTACTCGGGTTCACAATTCCAGACCCTTTACTAACACTGTCCCCACTTGGAGAGTCAGTGCCTTTAACCTCCTGTTTGGCACAGTTTGCAATTTCTGCGCAAGATGAATAGGAATAGGGAGAACCAATGAGAGACTAGCTGTAGGTGTCTGCCCAGGCAAATTTAACGCTCATTTCCCACCAGGAAGAGGAATTAACCAAAGGCTCAGCATGCCGTGCCGGAACCAGATTAGGGCCTGAAGCAATCCTGCGGGTTTGCGGCCAGCTCAAAAGAAAGCGATTTGAAGAACGGAGCTCAGGGGCACTGTAATTCACAAACCTGCAGAGTTATAAATGACAGCTATCGTCCAAAAATATATTGAAGGAAGGCTGCGAAGAGGACTTGAAAGCGGGGCAGAATTGCAGGAAATCGATTTCATGGGGTAGACTGGAATTGCATTTAAAGCATAGGAAAAGAGGCAGAACGTCGACAATTATGCAGTTGGCCAAAAAGGGCGTATGCGTTTTTTCCTGAATATATTCAGGAAAAAACGCATACGCCCTTTTTGGCCAACCAAGCAAGCATGTTAAAGAAATCTGCACTACAATGAGGTCTCACTGCCCCCCCTTCAAAAAGGCCATCTGAAATAAGTGTAAAATCCAGAAATGCAACACAGGCCATGGAGAACAGGGAGCCTTGTTATGCTGATGGGTGGTATGTAAATTGCCAAGAGCCACTCTGGAGAAGTGTATGGTGTTTCCTGAAACACCTAAAAAACAAAACAATGGAGCCTCCGGCACTTCCACTTATGGTCCTATAGCTTAGGGAATTTAAAATCAAAAACACACAGCCTCCCCAATGTTTCAGACGGCTCTGTTTAAAAGAACCTCGTCTACGGTACAAGTTATATATCCCAGAAAGCGAAAAATGGATAAAGAAGTTGTGGTACGTACGTACAATGGAATATCACTCAGCAATGAAATTTATGTCATCATGCCCGTCGTGGCATAATGAGTGGATTCAGCTTTGATGATTCTAAGTGAAATAATTCACACAGAAAATGAAACATCATAAGATATCACTAATACACGGAATGTAATCTTGGCTACACATGAACTGAATTACAAAACAGAACAGGGTCTCAAGTTGAGAAAACCAACTTATGTTTGCTTAAGGGGAAAGGTGAGTTGGGGTGCTGCATAAAACCAGAGATAGAAATTAGCACAGATACCATTCCATAAGTCAAATATGTAATAGTCAAGACCTACCCCTTGCTCAACGAAATGGGCTAAACACCCTATATTCAATGCCTAGGAATACACCTGACTAGTAAGAATCTTCAAACCCATGGATTTATATGTCTCCATAAGAGAATCAAGCGTGTGTACAGCTGCATGAAGGCAGCAGAGAAAATCCGATAAATCCCATTATCAAAATGAATTAAAAAAATGAAACACATGACAGTGAAATAGAGAGCAATTCTTAAATAATTCATTCAGGGCTTGTGATGCAACCTGGATTTACCTCATCTACACTCAGAGCTGAGTGAGACATAAGGTTGGACACTTCGGGCGGATAGCATTGGTGAAGTTCGATGAGCAAATGCATTCCATTTGAAGTCACACTGCATGGTACCCATTCCAAGGGTCCCAACATTCCAGGTTTAAAGGATCCTTCCTTCAGCTAAAACATGCATGGGAAACCTACAGTATGGTGCACCGTGTGACCGGCAAAGGTTTTCAAATGCATCTCAGTTTTCGAACCGTTTTACTCGGGTTCACCATTCCAGACCCTTTTAACACTCTCCTCACTTGGAGAGCCAGTGCCTTTAACCTGCTGTTTGGCACAGTTTGCAATTTCTGCGCAAGATGAACAGGAATAGGGAGAACCAATGAGAGACTAGCTGTAGGTGTCTGCACGGGCAAATTTAACGCTCATTTCCCACCAGGAAGAGGAATTAACGTAAGGCTCAACATGCCGTGCCGGAACCAGATTAGGGCCTGAAGCAATCCTGCGGGGTTGCGGCCAGCTCACAAGAAAGCGATTTGAAGAAAGGAGCTCAGGGGCACTGTAACTCACAAACCTGCAGAGTTATAAATGACAGCTATCGTCCAAAAATACATTGAAGGAAGGCTGCGAAGAGGACATGAAAGCGGGGCAGAATTGCAGGAAAACGATTTCAGGGGGTAGACGGGAATTGCATTTAAAGCATAGGAAAAGAGGCAGAACGTCGACAATGATGCTCTTGGCCAAAAAGGGCGTATGTGATTCAGGAAAAAACGCATACGCACTTTTTGGCCAACCAAGCAAGCATGTTAAAGAAATCTGCAGTACAGTGAAGTCTCACTGCCCCCCGGTCAAAAGGGCCATCTGAAAAAAATGTAAACTCCAGAAAGGCAGCACAGGCCATGGAGAACAGGGAGCCTTGTTATGCTGATGGGCCGATGTAAATTGCCAAGAGTCACTCTGGAGAAGTGTATGGTATTTCCTGGAACACCTAAAAAACAAAGCAACGGAGCCTATGGCACTTCCACTTATGGTCCTATAGCTTAGGGAAATTAATATCAGAAACACACAGCCACCCCAAAGTGTCGGACGGCTCTGTTTATAAGAACCTCGTGTACGGCACAAGTTAAATATCGCAGAAAGCAAAAAATGGATAAAGAAGTTGTGGTACGTATGTACAATGGAATAGCACTCTCCAATGAAATCTATGTCATCAGGCCCGTCATGGCATAATGAGTGGATTCAGGTACGATGATTCTAAGTGAAGTAAGTCTCACAGAAAATGAAACATCATAAGATATCACTAATACACCGAATGTAATCTTGGCTACACATGAACTGAATTACAAACAGAACAGGGCCTCAAATTTAGAAAACCAACTTATGTTTGCTTAAGGGGAAAGGTGAGTTGCGGTGCTGCATAAAACCAGAGATAGAAATTAGCACAAATACCATTCCATAAGTCAAATATATAATAGTCAAGACCTACCCCTTGCTCAACGAAATGTGCTAAACACCCTATATTCAACGCCTAGGAATACACCTGACTAGTAAGAATCTTCAAACCCATGGATTTATATGTCTCCATAAGAGAAACAATCGGGTGTACACCTGCATGAAGGCAGCAGAGAAAATCCAATAAATCCCATTATCGAAATTAATTACAAAAACAAAACACAATGACAGTGAAATAGAGAGCAATTTTTCAATAATTCATGCAGGGCTTGTGATGCATCCTGGATTTACCTCATCTACACCCAGAGCTGAGTGAGACATAAGGTTGGACACTTCGGGCTGATAGCATTGGTGAGGTTCGATGAGCAAATGCAGACCCTTTGAAGTCATACTGCATGGTACCCATTCCATGGGTCCCAACTCTCCAGGTTTAAGCAATTCTTCCTTCAGCGAAATCATGCATGGGAAACCCACAGTATGGTGCACCATGTGACCGGGAATCGTTTTCAAATGCATCTCAGTTTTTGTCCCCTTTTACTCGGGTTCACAATTCCAGACCCTTTACTAACACTCTCCCCACTTGGAGAGTCAGTGCCTTTAACCTCCTCTTTGGCACAGTTTGCAATTTGTGCGCAAGATGAACAGGAATAGGGAGAACCAATGAGAGACTAGCTGTAGGTGTCTGCCCAGGCAAATTTAACGCTCATTTCCCACCAGGAAGAGGAATTAACCAAAGGCTCAGCATGCCGTGCCGGAACCAGATTAGGGCCTGAAGCAATCCTGCGGGTTTGCGGCCAGCTCAAAAGAAAGCGATTTGAAGAACGGAGCTCAGGGGCACTGTAATTCACAAACCTGCAGAGTTATAAATGACAGCTATCGTCCAAAAATATATTGAAGGAAGGCTGCGAAGAGGACTTGAAAGCGGGGCAGAATTGCAGGAAATCGATTTCATGGGGTAGACTGGAATTGCATTTAAAGCATAGGAAAAGAGGCAGAACGTCGACAATTATGCAGTTGGCCAAAAAGGGCGTATGCGTTTTTTCCTGAATATATTCAGGAAAAAACGCATACGCCCTTTTTGGCCAACCAAGCAAGCATGTTAAAGAAATCTGCACTACAATGAGGTCTCACTGCCCCCCCTTCAAAAAGGCCATCTGAAATAAGTGTAAAATCCAGAAATGCAACACAGGCCATGGAGAACAGGGAGCCTTGTTATGCTGATGGGTGGTATGTAAATTGCCAAGAGCCACTCTGGAGAAGTGTATGGTGTTTCCTGAAACACCTAAAAAACAAAACAATGGAGCCTCCGGCACTTCCACTTATGGTCCTATAGCTTAGGGAATTTAAAATCAAAAACACACAGCCTCCCCAATGTTTCAGACGGCTCTGTTTAAAAGAACCTCGTCTACGGTACAAGTTATATATCCCAGAAAGCGAAAAATGGATAAAGAAGTTGTGGTACGTACGTACAATGGAATATCACTCAGCAATGAAATTTATGTCATCATGCCCGTCGTGGCATAATGAGTGGATTCAGCTTTGATGATTCTAAGTGAAATAATTCACACAGAAAATGAAACATCATAAGATATCACTAATACACGGAATGTAATCTTGGCTACACATGAACTGAATTACAAAACAGAACAGGGTCTCAAGTTGAGAAAACCAACTTATGTTTGCTTAAGGGGAAAGGTGAGTTGGGGTGCTGCATAAAACCAGAGATAGAAATTAGCACAGATACCATTCCATAAGTCAAATATGTAATAGTCAAGACCTACCCCTTGCTCAACGAAATGGGCTAAACACCCTATATTCAATGCCTAGGAATACACCTGACTAGTAAGAATCTTCAAACCCATGGATTTATATGTCTCCATAAGAGAATCAAGCGTGTGTACAGCTGCATGAAGGCAGCAGAGAAAATCCGATAAATCCCATTATCAAAATGAATTAAAAAAATGAAACACATGACAGTGAAATAGAGAGCAATTCTTAAATAATTCATTCAGGGCTTGTGATGCAACCTGGATTTACCTCATCTACACTCAGAGCTGAGTGAGACATAAGGTTGGACACTTCGGGCGGATAGCATTGGTGAAGTTCGATGAGCAAATGCATTCCATTTGAAGTCACACTGCATGGTACCCATTCCAAGGGTCCCAACATTCCAGGTTTAAAGGATCCTTCCTTCAGCTAAAACATGCATGGGAAACCTACAGTATGGTGCACCGTGTGACCGGCAAAGGTTTTCAAATGCATCTCAGTTTTCGAACCGTTTTACTCGGGTTCACCATTCCAGACCCTTTTAACACTCTCCTCACTTGGAGAGCCAGTGCCTTTAACCTGCTGTTTGGCACAGTTTGCAATTTCTGCGCAAGATGAACAGGAATAGGGAGAACCAATGAGAGACTAGCTGTAGGTGTCTGCACGGGCAAATTTAACGCTCATTTCCCACCAGGAAGAGGAATTAACGTAAGGCTCAACATGCCGTGCCGGAACCAGATTAGGGCCTGAAGCAATCCTGCGGGGTTGCGGCCAGCTCACAAGAAAGCGATTTGAAGAAAGGAGCTCAGGGGCACTGTAACTCACAAACCTGCAGAGTTATAAATGACAGCTATCGTCCAAAAATACATTGAAGGAAGGCTGCGAAGAGGACATGAAAGCGGGGCAGAATTGCAGGAAAACGATTTCAGGGGGTAGACGGGAATTGCATTTAAAGCATAGGAAAAGAGGCAGAACGTCGACAATGATGCTCTTGGCCAAAAAGGGCGTATGTGATTCAGGAAAAAACGCATACGCACTTTTTGGCCAACCAAGCAAGCATGTTAAAGAAATCTGCAGTACAGTGAAGTCTCACTGCCCCCCGGTCAAAAGGGCCATCTGAAAAAAATGTAAACTCCAGAAAGGCAGCACAGGCCATGGAGAACAGGGAGCCTTGTTATGCTGATGGGCCGATGTAAATTGCCAAGAGTCACTCTGGAGAAGTGTATGGTATTTCCTGGAACACCTAAAAAACAAAGCAACGGAGCCTATGGCACTTCCACTTATGGTCCTATAGCTTAGGGAAATTAATATCAGAAACACACAGCCACCCCAAAGTGTCGGACGGCTCTGTTTATAAGAACCTCGTGTACGGCACAAGTTAAATATCGCAGAAAGCAAAAAATGGATAAAGAAGTTGTGGTACGTATGTACAATGGAATAGCACTCTCCAATGAAATCTATGTCATCAGGCCCGTCATGGCATAATGAGTGGATTCAGGTACGATGATTCTAAGTGAAGTAAGTCTCACAGAAAATGAAACATCATAAGATATCACTAATACACCGAATGTAATCTTGGCTACACATGAACTGAATTACAAACAGAACAGGGCCTCAAATTTAGAAAACCAACTTATGTTTGCTTAAGGGGAAAGGTGAGTTGCGGTGCTGCATAAAACCAGAGATAGAAATTAGCACAAATACCATTCCATAAGTCAAATATATAATAGTCAAGACCTACCCCTTGCTCAACGAAATGTGCTAAACACCCTATATTCAACGCCTAGGAATACACCTGACTAGTAAGAATCTTCAAACCCATGGATTTATATGTCTCCATAAGAGAAACAATCGGGTGTACACCTGCATGAAGGCAGCAGAGAAAATCCAATAAATCCCATTATCGAAATTAATTACAAAAACAAAACACAATGACAGTGAAATAGAGAGCAATTTTTCAATAATTCATGCAGGGCTTGTGATGCATCCTGGATTTACCTCATCTACACCCAGAGCTGAGTGAGACATAAGGTTGGACACTTCGGGCTGATAGCATTGGTGAGGTTCGATGAGCAAATGCAGACCCTTTGAAGTCATACTGCATGGTACCCATTCCATGGGTCCCAACTCTCCAGGTTTAAGCAATTCTTCCTTCAGCGAAATCATGCATGGGAAACCCACAGTATGGTGCACCATGTGACCGGGAATCGTTTTCAAATGCATCTCAGTTTTTGTCCCCTTTTACTCGGGTTCACAATTCCAGACCCTTTACTAACACTCTCCCCACTTGGAGAGTCAGTGCCTTTAACCTCCTCTTTGGCACAGTTTGCAATTTGTGCGCAAGATGAACAGGAATAGGGAGAACCAATGAGAGACTAGCTGTAGGTGTCTGCACGGGCAAATTTAACGATCATTTCCCACCAGGAAGAGGATTTAACGAAACGCTCAGCATGCCGTGCCGGAACCAGATTAGGGCCTGAAGCAATCCTGTAGGTTTGCGGCCAGCTCACAAGAAAGCGATTTGAATGAAGGAGCTCAGGGGCACTGTTATTCACAAACCTGCCGAGTTATAAATGACAGCTATCGTCCAAAAATATATTGAAGGAAGGCTGCGAAGAGGTCTTGAAAGCGGAGCAGAATTGCAGGAAAACGATTTCAGGGAGTAGAGTGGATTGCATTTAAAGCATAGGAAAAGAGGCAGAATGTCGACAATGATGCACTTGGCCAAAAAGAGCGTATGCGTTTTTTCCTGAATATATTCAGGAAAAAACGCATACGCACTTTTTGGCCAACCAAGCAAGCATGTTAAAGAAATCTGCAATACAGTGAAGTCTCACTGCCCCCCGGTTAAAAGGGCCATCTGAAAAAAGTGTAAATGCCACAAAGGCAGCACAGGCCATGGAGAACAGGGAGCCTTGTTATGCTGATGGGCGGAATGTAAATTGCCAAGAGCCACTCTGGAGAAGTGTATGGTGTATCCTCAAACACGTAAAAAACAAAGCAACAGAGCCTACGGCACTTCCACTTATGGTCCTATAGCTTAGGGAAATTAAAATCAGAAACACAGCCACCCCAAAATGTCGGACGTCTCTGTTTACAAGAACCTCGTGTATGGCACAAGTTAAATATCGCAGAAAGCAAAAAATGGATAAAGAAGTTGTGGTACGTATGTACAATGGAATATCACTCTCCAATGAAATCTATGTCATCAGGCCCGTCGCGGCATAATGAGTGGATTCAGGTACGATGATTCTAAGTAAAATAAGTCACAGAGAAAATGAAACATCATAAGATATCACTAATACACGGAATGTAATCTTGGCTACACATGAACTGAGTTACAAAACAGAACAGGGTCTGAAATTTAGAAAACCAATTTATGTTTGCTTAAGGGGAAAGGTGAGTTGGGGTGCTGCATAAAAGCAGAGATAGAAATTACCACAGATACCATTCCATACGTCAAATATGTAATAGTCAAGACATACCCATTGCTCAACGAAATGGACTAAACACCCTATATTCGACGCCTAGGAATACACCTGACTAGTAAGAATCTTCAAACCCATGGATTTATATGTCTCCATAAGAGATTCATGCATGTGTACAGCTGCATGAAGGCAGCAGAGAAAATCCGATAAATCCCATTATCAAAATGAATTAAAAAAACAAAACACAATGACAGTGAAATAGAGAGCAATTCTTAAATAATTCATTCAGGGCTTGTGATGCAACCTGGATTTACCTCATCTACACCCAGAGCTGAGTGAGACATAAGGTTGGACACTTCGGGCTGATAGCATTGGTGAGGTTCGATGAGCAAATGCAGACCCTTTGAAGTCATACTGCATGGGACCCATTCCAAGGGTCCCAACTCTCCAGGATTAAGGGATTCTTCCTTCAGCTAAAACATGCATGGGAAACCCACAGTATGGTGCACCGTGTGACCGGGAAACGTTTTCAAATGCATCTCAGTTTTCGTCTCCTTTTACTCGGGTTCACAATTCCAGACCCATTACTAACACTCTCCCCACTTGGAGAGTCAGTGCCTTTAACCTCCTGTTTGGCACAGTTTGCAATTTCTGCGCAAGATGAACAGGAATAGGGAGAACCAATGAGAGAGTAGCTGTAGGTGTCTGCTCGGGCAAATTTAATGATCATTTCCCACCAGGAAGAGGATTTAAAGAAACGCTCAGCATGCCGTCCCGGAACCAGATTAGGGCCTGAAGCAATCCTGCGGGTTTGCGGCCAGCTCACAAGAAAGCGATTTGAAGAAAGGAGCTCAGGGGCACTGTAATTCACAAACCTACAGAGTTATAAATGACAGCTATCGTCCAAAAATATATTGAAGGAAGGCTGCGAAGAGGACTTGAAAGTGGGGCAGAATTGCAGGAAAACGATTTCAGGGGGTAGACGGGAATTGCATTTAAAGCATAGGAAAGGAGGCAGAACGACGAAAATGATGCACTTGGCCAAAAAGGGCGTATGCGTTTTTTCCTGAATATATTCAGGAAAAAACGCATACGCACTTTTTGGCGAACCAAGCAAGCATGTTAAAGAAATCTGCACTCCAGTGAAGTGTCACTGCTCCCCGGTCAAAAGGGCCATCTGAAAAAAGTATAAAATCCAGAAAAGCACCACAGGCCATGGAGAACAGGGAGCCTTGTTATGCTGATGGGCGGGATGTAAATTGCCAAGGGTCACTCTGGAGAACTGTATGGTGTATCCTCAAACACCTAAAATAGAAAGCAACGGAGCCTACGGCACTTCCACTTATGGTACTATAGCTTAGGGAAATTAAAATCAGAAACACACAGCCACCCCAAAGTGTCGGACGGCTCTGTTTATAAGAACCTCGTGTACGGCACAAGTTAAATATCGCAGAAAGCATAAAATGGATAAAGAAGTTGTGGTACGTATGTACAATGGAATATCATTCTCCAATGAAATCAATGTAATCAGTCCCGTCGTGGCATAATGAGTGGATTCAGGTATGATGATTCTAAGTGAAATAAGTCACACAGAAAATAAAACATCATAAGATATCACTAACACAAGGAATAAATTCTTGACTACACATGAACTGAATTACAAAACAGAACAGGGTCTCAAATTTAGAAAACTGACTTATGTTTGCTTAAGGGGAAATGTGAGTTGGGGTGCTGCATAAAAGCAGAGATAGAAATTAGCACAGATACCATTCCATACGTCAAATATGTAATACTCAAGACCTACGCCTTGCTCAACGAAATGGACTAACAACCCTATATTCAATGCCTAGGAATACACCTGACTAGTAAGAATATACAAACCCATGGATTTATATGTCTCCATAAGAGAATCAAGCGTGTGTACAGCTGCATGAAGGCAGCAGAGAAAATCCGATAAATCCCCTTATCAAAATGAATTACAAAAACAAAACACAATGACAGTGAAATAGAGAGCAATTCTTAAATAATTCATTCAGGGCTTGTGATGCAACCTGGATTTACCTCATCTACACCCAGAGCTGAGTGAGACATAAGGTTGGACACTTCGGGCTGATAGCATTGGTGAGGTTCGATGAGCAAATGCAGACCCTTTGAAGTCATACTGCATGGGACCCATTCCATGGGTCCCAACTCTCCAGGTTTAAGGGATTCTTCCTTCAGCTAAAACATGCATGGGAAACCCACATTATGGTGCACCGTGTGACCGGGAAACGTTTTCAAATGTATCTCAGTTTTGGTCCCCCTTTACTCAGGTTCACCATTCCAGACCCTTTACTAACACTCTCCCCACTTGGAGAGTCAGTGCCTTTAACCTCCTCTTTGGCACAGTTTGCAATTTCTGCGCAAGATGAACAGGAAAAGGGAGAACCAATGAGAGATTAGCTGTAGGTGTCTGCACGGGCAAATTTAACACTCATTTCCCACCAGGAAGAGGAATTAACCAAAGGATCAGCATGCCGTGCAGGAATCAGATTAGGGCCTGAAGCAATCCTGCGGTTTTGCGGCCAGCTCACAAGAAAGCGATTTGAAGAAAGGAGCTCAGGGGCACTGTAATTCACAAACCTGCAGACTTATAAATGACAGCTATCGTCCAAAAATATATTGAAGGAAGACTGCGAAGAGGACTTGAAAGCGGGGCAGAATTGCAGGGAAACGATTTCAGGGGGTAGACTGGAATTGCATTTAAAGCATAGGAAAGGAGGCAGAACGTCGACAATGATGCACTTGCCCAAAAAGGGCGTATGCGTTTTTTCCTGAATATATTCAGGAAAAAACGCATACGCACTTTTTGGCCAACCAAGCAAGCATGTTAAAGAAATCTGCAGTACAGTGAAGTCTCACTGCCCCCCGGTCAAAAGGGCCATCTGAAAAAAGTGTAAAATCCAGAAAGGCTGCACAGGCCATGGAGAACAGGGAGCCTTGTTATGCTGATGGGCGGGATGTAAATTGCCAAGAGTCACTCTGGAGAAGTGTATGGTGTATCCTCAAACACCTAAAAAACAAAGCAACGGAGCCTACGGCACTTCCACTTATGGTCCTATAGCTTAGGGAAATTAAAATCAGAAACACACAGCCACCCCAAAGTGTCGGACGGCTCTGTTTATAAGAACCTCGTGTACGGCACAAGTTAAATATCGCAGAAAGCAAAAAATGGATAAAGAAGTTGTGGTACGTATGTACAATGGAATATCACTCTCCAATGAAATCTATGTCATCAGGCCCGTCATGGCATAATGAGTGGATTCAGGTACGATGATTCTAAGTGAAGTAAGTCTCACAGAAAATGAAACATCATAAGATATCACTAATACACCGAATGTAACCTTGGCTACACATGAACTGAATTACAAAACAGAACAGGGTCTCAAATTCAGAAAAACAACTTATGTTTGCTTAAGGGGAAAGTTGAGTTGGGGTGCTGCATAAAAGCAGAGATAGAAATTAGCACAGATACCATTCCATACGTCAAATATGTAATACTCAAGACCTACCCCTTGCTCAACGAAATGGACTAACAACCTTATATTCAACGCCTAGGAATACACGTGACTAGTAAGAATCTTCAAACCCATGGATTTATATGTCTCCATAAGAGAATCAAGCGTGTGTACAGCTGCATGAAGGCAGCAGAGAAAATCCGATAAATCCCATTATCAAAATGAATTACAAAAACAAAACACAATGACAGTGAAATAGAGAGCAATTCTTAAGTAATTCATTCAGGGCTTGTGATGCAACTTGGATTTACCTCATCTACACCCAGAGCTGAGTGAGACATAAGGTTGGACACTTCGGACTGATAACATTGGTAAGGTTCGATGAGCAAATGCAGACCATTTGAAGTCATACTGCATGGTACCCATACCATGGGTCCCAAATCTCCAGGTTTAAGCGATCCTTCCTTCAGCTAAAACATGCATGGGAAACCCAAAGTATGGTGCACCGTGTGACCGGGAAACGTTTTCAAATGCATCTCAGTTTCCGTCCCCTTTTACTCGTGTTCAGAATTCCAGACCGTTTACTAATACTCTCCCCACTTGGAGAGTCAGTGCCTTTAACCTCCTGTTTGGCACATTTTGCAATTTCTGCGCAAGATGAATAGGAATAGGGAGAACCAATGAGAGACTAGCTGTAGGTGTCTGCACGGGCAAATTTAACGCTCATTTGCCACCAGGAAGTGGAATTAACCAAACGCTCAGTATGCCATGCAGGAACCAGATTAGGGCCTGAAGCAATCCTGCGGGTTTGCGGCCAGCTCACAAGAAAGCGATTTGAAGAAAGGAGCTCAGGGGCACTGTAATTCACAAACCTGCAGAGTTATAAATGACAGCTATCGTCCAAAAATATATTGAAGGAAGGCTGCGAAGAGGACTTGAAAGCGGGGCAGAATTGCAGGAAAACGATTTCAGGGGGTAGACTGGAATTGCATTTAAAGCATAGGAAAAGAGGCAGAACATCGACAATGATGCACTTGTCCAAAAAGGGCGTATGCGTTTTTTTCCAGAATATATTCAGGAAAAAGCGCATACGCCCTTTTTGGCGAACCAAGCAAGCATGTTAAAGAAATCTGCACTACAGTGAAGTCTCACTGCACCCGGTCAAAAGGGCCATCTGAAAAATGTGTAAAATCCAGAAATGCAGCACAGGCCATGGAGAACAGGGAGCCTTGGTATGCTGATGGGTGAGATGTAAATTGCCAAGAGCCACTCTGGAGAAGTGTATGGTGTTTCCTGAAACACCTAAAAAACAAAGCAACGGAGCCTCCGGCACAACCACTTATGGTCCTATAGCTTAGGGAAATTAAAATCAAAAACACACAGCCACCCCAAAGTTTCAGACGGCTCTGTTTACAAGAACCTCGTCTACGGTACAAGTTAAATATCCCAGAAAGCGAAAAATGGATAAAGAAGTTGTGGTACGTATGTACAATGGAATATCACTCACCAAAGAAATCTATGTCATCAGGCCCATCGTGGCATAATGAGTGGATTCAGGTACGATGATCCTAAGTGAAATAAGTCACACAGAAAATGCAACATCATAAGATATCACTAATACACGGAATGTAATCTTGGCTACACATGAACTGAATTACAAAACAGGACAGGGTCTCAAATTTAGAAAACCAACTTATGTTTGCTTAAGGGGAAAGGTGAGTTGGGGTGCTGCATAAAACCAGAGATAGAAATTAGCACAAATACCATTCCATAAGTCAAATATGTAATAGTCAAGACCTACCCCTTGCTCAACGAAATGGGCTAAACTCCCTATATTCAACGCCTAGGAATACACCTGACTAGTAAGAATCTTCAAACCCATGGATTTATATGTCTCCATAAGAGAAACAAGCGTGTGTACAGCTGCATGAAGGCAGCAGAGAAAATCCGATAAATCCCCTTATCAAAATGAATTACAAAAACAAAACACAATGACAGTGAAATAGAGAGCAATTCTTAAATAATTCATGCAGGGCTTGTGATGCAACCTGGATTTACCTCATCTACACCCAGAGCTGAGTGAGACATAAGGTTGGACACTTCGGGCTGATAGCATTGGTGAGGTTCGATGAGCAAATGCAGACCCTTTGAAGTCATACTGCATGGGACCCATTCCATGGGTCCCAACTCTCCAGGTTTAAGCGATTCTTCCTTCAGCTAAATCATGCATGGGAAACCCACAGCATGGTGCACCATGTGACCGGGAATCGTTTTCAAATGCATCTCAGTTTTCGTCCCCTTTTACTCGGGTTCACAATTCCAGACCCTTTACTAACGCTCTCCCCACTTGGAGAGTCAGTGCCTTTAACCTCCTGTTTGGCACAGTTTGCAATTTCTGCGCAAGATGAACAGGAATAGGGAGAACCAATGAGAGATTAGCTGTAGGTGTCTGCACGGGAAATTTAACGCTCATTTCCCACCAGGAAGAGGAATTAACCAAAGGATCAGCATGCCGTGCCGGAACAAGATTAGGGCCTGAAGTAATCCTGCGGGTTTGCGGCCAGCTCACAAGAAAGCGATTTGAAGAAAGGAGCTCAGGGGCACTGTAATTCACAAACCTGCAGAGTTATAAATGACAGCTATCGTCCAAAAATATATTGAAGGAAGGCTGCGAAGAGGACTTGAAAGCGGGGCAGAATTGCAGGGAAACGATTTCAGGGGGTAGACTGGAATTGCATTTAAAGCATAGGAAAGGAGGCAGAACGTCGACAATGATGCACTTGCCCAAAAAGGGCGTATGCGTTTTTTCCTGAATATATTCAGGAAAAAACGCATACGCACTTTTTGGCGAACCAAGCAAGCATGTTAAAGAAATCTCCACTACAGTGAAGTCTCACTGCCCCCCGGTCAAAAGGGCCATCTGAAAAAAGTGTAAAATCCAGAAAGGCAGCACAGGCCATGGAGAACAGGGAGCCTTGTTATGCTGATGGGCGGGATGTAAATTGCCAAGAGTCACTCTGGAGAAGTGTATGGTGTATCCTCAAACACCTAAAAAACAAAGCAACGGAGCCTACGGCACTTCCACTTATGGTCCTATAGCTTAGGGAAATTAAAATCAGAAACACACAGCCACCCCAAAGTGTCGGACGGCTCTGTTTATAAGAACCTCGTGTACGGCACAAGTTAAATATCGCAGAAAGCAAAAAATGGATAAAGAAGTTGTGGTACGTATGTACAATGGAATATCACTCTCCAATGAAATCTATGTCATCAGGCCCGTCGTGGCATAATGAGTGGATTCAGGTACGATGATTCTAAGTGAAGGAAGTCTCACAGAAAATGAAACATCATAAGATATCACTAATACACCGAATGTAATCTTGGCTACACATGAACTGACTTACAAAACAGAACAGGGTCTCAAATTTAGAAAACCAACTTATGTTTGCTTAAGGGGAAAGTTGAGTTGGGGTGCTGCATAAAAGCAGAGATAGAAATTAGCACAGATACCATTCCATACGTCAAATATGTAATACTCAAGACCTACCCATTGCTCAACGAAATGGACTAACAACCTTATATTCAATGCCTAGGAATACACCTGACTAGTAAGAATCTTCAAACCCATGGATTTATATTTCTCCATAAGAGAATCAAGCGTGTGTACAGCTGCATGAAGGCAGCAGAGAAAATCCGATAAATCCCATTATCAAAATGAATTACAAAAACAAAACACAATGACAGTGAAATAGAGAGCAATTCTTAAATAATTCATTCAGGGCTTGTGATGCAACTTGGATTTACCTCATCTACACCCAGAGCTGAGTGAGACATAAGGTTGGACACTTCGGGCTGATAGCATTGGTGAGGTTCGATGAGCAAATGCAGACCATTTGAAGTCATACTGCATGGTACCCATTCCATGGGTCCCAAATCTCCAGGTTTAAGCGATCCTTCCTTCAGCTAAAACATGCATGGGAAACCCAAAGTATGGTGCACCGTGTGACCGGGAAACGTTTTCAAATGCATCTCAGTTTCCGTCCCCTTTTAATCGTGTTCACAATTCCAGACCGTTTACTAATACTCTCCCCACTTGGAGAGTCAGTGCCTTTAACCTCTTGTTTCGCACAGTTTGCAATTTCTGCGCAAGATGAACAGGAATAGGAAGAACCAATGAGAGACTAGCCGTAGGTGTCTGCACGGGCAAATTTAACGCTCATTTGCCACCAGGAAGTGGAATTAACCAAACGCTCAGCATGCCATGCCGGAACCAGATTAGGGCCTGAAGCAATCCTGCGGGTTTGCGGCCAGCTCACAAGAAAGCGATTTGAAGAAAGGAGCTCAGGGGCACTGTAATTCACAAACCTGCAGAGTTATAAATGACAGCTATCGTCCAAAAATATATTGAAGGAAGGCTGCGAAGAGGACTTGAAAGCGGGGCAGAATTGCAGGAAAACGATTTCAGGGGGTAGACTGGAATTGCATTTAAAGCATAGGAAAAGAGGCAGAACATCGACAATGATGCACTTGTCCAAAAAGGGCGTATGCGTTTTTTTCCTGAATATATTCAGGAAAAAGCGCATATGCCCTTTTTGGCCAAGCAAGCAAGCATGTTAAAGAAATCTGCACTACAATGAAGTCTCACTGCCCCCCGGTCAAAAGGGCCATCTGAAAAATGTGTAAAATCCAGAAATGCAGCACAGGCCATGGAGAACAGGGAGCCTTGGTATGCTGATGGGTGAGATGTAAATTGCCAAGAGCCACTCTGGAGAAGTGTATGGTGTTTCCTGAAACACCTAAAAAACAAAGCAACGGAGCCTACGGCACATCCACTTATGGTCCTATAGCTTAGGGAAATTAAAATCAAAAACACACAGCCACCCCAAAGTTTCAGACGGCTCTGTTTACAAGAACCTCGTCTACGGTACAAGTTAAATATCCCAGAAAGCGAAAAATGGATAAAGAAGTTGTGGTACGTATGTACAATGGAATATCACTCACCAAAGAAATCTATGTCATCAGGCCCGTCGTGGCATAATGAGTGGATTCAGGTACGATGATTCTAAGTGAAGTAAGTCACACAGAAAATGCAGCATCATAAGTTATCACTAATACACGGAATGTAATCTTGGCTACACATGAACTGAATTACAAAACAGGACAGGGTCTCAAATTTAGAAAACCAACTTATGTTTGCTTAAGAGGAAAGGTGAGTTGGGGTGCTGCATAAAACCAGAGATAGAAATTAGCACAAATACCATTCCATAAGTCAAATATGTAATAGTCAAGACCTACCCCTTGCTCAACGAAATGGGCTAAACACCCTATATTCAACGCCTAGGAATACACCTGACTAGTAAGAATCTTCAAACCCATGGATTTATATGTCTCCATAAGAGAAACAAGCGTGTGTACAGCTGCATGAAGGCAGCAGAGAAAATCCGATAAATCCCATTATCGAAATGAATTACAAAAACAAAACACAAGACAGTGAAATAGAGAGCAATTCTTAAATAATTCATTCAGGGCTTGTGATGCAACCTGGATTTACCTCATCAAAACCCAGAGCTGAGTGAGACATAAGGTTGGACACTTCGGGCTGATAGCATTGGTGAGGTTCGATGAGCAAATGCAGACCCTTTGAAGTCATACTGCATGGTACCCATTCCATGGGTCCCAACTCTCCAGGTTTAAGCGATTCTTCCTTCAGCTAAAGCATGCATGGGAAACCCACAGTTACGTGCACCATGTGACCAGGAATCGTTTTCAAATGCATCTCAGTTTTCGTCCCCATTTACTCGGGTTCACAATTCCAGACCCTTTACTAACACTCTCCCCACTTGGAGAGTCAGTGCCTTTAACCTCCTGTTTGGCACAGTTTGCAATTTCTGCGCAAGATGAACAGGAATAGGGAGAACCAATGAGAGATTAGCTGTAGGTGTCTGCACGGGAAATTTAACGCTCATTTCCCACCAGGAAGAGGAATTAACCAAAGGATCAGCATGCCGTGCCGGAACCAGATTAGGGCCTGAAGCAATCCTGCGGGTTTGCGGCCAGCTCACAAGAAAGCGATTTGAAGAAAGGAGCTCAGGGGCACTGTAATTCACAAACCTGCAGAGTTATAAATGACAGCTATCGTCCAAAAATATATTGAAGGAAGGCTGCGAAGAGGACTTGAAAGCGGGGCAGAATTGCAGGGAAACGATTTCAGGGGGTAGACTGGAATTGCATTTAAAGCATAGGAAAGGAGGCAGAACGTCGACAATGATGCACTTGCCCAAAAAGGGCGTATGCGTTTTTTCCTGAATATATTCAGGAAAAAACGCATACGCACTTTTTGGCGAACCAAGCAAGCATGTTAAAGAAATCTGCACTACAGTGAAGTCTCACTGCCCCCCGGTCAAAAGGGCCATCTGAAAAAAGTGTAAAATCCAGAAAGGCAGCACAGGCCATGGAGAACAGGGAGCCTTGTTATGCTGATGGGCGGGATGTAAATTGCCA
Organism: Delphinapterus leucas; assembly: GCF_059928025.1. Lineage (NCBI taxonomy): Eukaryota > Metazoa > Chordata > Mammalia > Artiodactyla > Monodontidae > Delphinapterus > Delphinapterus leucas. The sequence goes on from NW_028322239.1 coordinate 11,282,051, forward strand.
AGAGTCACTCTGGAGAAGTGTATGGTGTATCCTCAAACACCTAAAAAACAAAGCAACGGAGCCTACGGCACTTCCACTTATGGTCCTATAGCTTAGGGAAATTAAAATCAGAAACACACAGCCACCCCAAAGTGTCGGACGGCTCTGTTTATAAGAACCTCGTGTACGGCACAAGTTAAATATCGCAGAAAGCAAAAAATGGATAAAGAAGTTGTGGTACGTATGTACAATGGAATATCACTCTCCAATGAAATCTATGTCATCAGGCCCGTCGTGGCATAATGAGTGGATTCAGGTACGATGATTCTAAGTGAAGGAAGTCTCACAGAAAATGAAACATCATAAGATATCACTAATACACCGAATGTAATCTTGGCTACACATGAACTGACTTACAAAACAGAACAGGGTCTCAAATTTAGAAAACCAACTTATGTTTGCTTAAGGGGAAAGTTGAGTTGGGGTGCTGCATAAAAGCAGAGATAGAAATTAGCACAGATACCATTCCATACGTCAAATATGTAATACTCAAGACCTACCCCTTGCTCAACGAAATGGACTAACAACCTTATATTCAATGCCTAGGAATACACCTGACTAGTAAGAATCTTCAAACCCATGGATTTATATGTCTCCATAAGAGAATCAAGCGTGTGTACAGCTGCATGAAGGCAGCAGAGAAAATCCGATAAATCCCATTATCAAAATGAATTACAAAAACAAAACACAATGACAGTGAAATAGAGAGCAATTCTTAAATAATTCATTCAGGGCTTGTGATGCAACTTGGATTTACCTCATCTACACCCAGAGCTGAGTGAGACATAAGGTTGGACACTTCGGGCTGATAGCATTGGTGAGGTTCGATGAGCAAATTCAGACCATTTGAAGTCATACTGCATGGTACCCATTCCATGGGTCCCAAATCTCCAGGTTTAAGCGATCCTTCCTTCAGCTAAAACATGCATGGGAAACCCAAAGTATGGTGCACCGTGTGACCGGGAAACGTTTTCAAATGCATCTCAGTTTCCGTCCCCTTTTAATCGTGTTCACAATTCCAGACCGTTTACTAATACTCTCCCCACTTGGAGAGTCAGTGCCTTTAACCTCTTGTTTCGCACAGTTTGCAATTTCTGCGCAAGATGAACAGGAATAGGAAGAACCAATGAGAGACTAGCCGTAGGTGTCTGCACGGGCAAATTTAACGCTCATTTGCCACCAGGAAGTGGAATTAACCAAACGCTCAGCATGCCATGCCGGAACCAGATTAGGGCCTGAAGCAATCCTGCGGGTTTGCGGCCAGCTCACAAGAAAGCGATTTGAAGAAAGGAGCTCAGGGGCACTGTAATTCACAAACCTGCAGAGTTATAAATGACAGCTATCGTCCAAAAATATATTGAAGGAAGGCTGCGAAGAGGACTTGAAAGCGGGGCAGAATTGCAGGAAAACGATTTCAGGGGGTAGACTGGAATTGCATTTAAAGCATAGAAAAAGAGGCAGAACATCGACAATGATGCACTTGTCCAAAAAGGGCGTATGCGTTTTTTTCCTGAATATATTCAGGAAAAAGCGCATATGCCCTTTTTGGCCAAGCAAGCAAGCATGTTAAAGAAATCTGCACTACAATGAAGTCTCACTGCCCCCCGGTCAAAAGGGCCATCTGAAAAATGTGTAAAATCCAGAAATGCAGCACAGGCCATGGAGAACAGGGAGCCTTGGTATGCTGATGGGTGAGATGTAAATTGCCAAGAGCCACTCTGGAGAAGTGTATGGTGTTTCCTGAAACACCTAAAAAACAAAGCAACGGAGCCTACGGCACATCCACTTATGGTCCTATAGCTTAGGGAAATTAAAATCAAAAACACACAGCCACCCCAAAGTTTCAGACGGCTCTGTTTACAAGAACCTCGTCTACGGTACAAGTTAAATATCCCAGAAAGCGAAAAATGGATAAAGAAGTTGTGGTACGTATGTACAATGGAATATCACTCACCAAAGAAATCTATGTCATCAGGCCCGTCGTGGCATAATGAGTGGATTCAGGTACGATGATTCTAAGTGAAGTAAGTCACACAGAAAATGCAGCATCATAAGATATCACTAATACACGGAATGTAATCTTGGCTACACATGAACTGAATTACAAAACAGGACAGGGTCTCAAATTTAGAAAACCAACTTATGTTTGCTTAAGGGGAAAGGTGAGTTGGGGTGCTGCATAAAACCAGAGATAGAAATTAGCACAAATACCATTCCATAAGTCAAATATGTAATAGTCAAGACCTACCCCTTGCTCAACGAAATGGGCTAAACACCCTATATTCAACGCCTAGGAATACACCTGACTAGTAAGAATCTTCAAACCCATGGATTTATATGTCTCCATAAGAGAAACAAGCGTGTGTACAGCTGCATGAAGGCAGCAGAGAAAATCCGATAAATCCCATTATCGAAATGAATTACAAAAACAAAACACAAGACAGTGAAATAGAGAGCAATTCTTAAATAATTCATTCAGGGCTTGTGATGCAACCTGGATTTACCTCATCAAAACCCAGAGCTGAGTGAGACATAAGGTTGGACACTTCGGGCTGATAGCATTGGTGAGGTTCGATGAGCAAATGCAGACCCTTTGAAGTCATACTGCATGGTACCCATTCCATGGGTCCCAACTCTCCAGGTTTAAGCGATTCTTCCTTCAGCTAAATCATGCATGGGAAACCCACAGTTACGTGCACCATGTGACCGGGAATCGTTTTCAAATGCATCTCAGTTTTCGTCCCCATTTACTCGGGTTCACAATTCCAGACCCTTTACTAACACTCTCCCCACTTGGAGAGTCAGTGCCTTTAACCTCCTGTTTGGCACAGTTTGCAATTTCTGCGCAAGATGAACAGGAATAGGGAGAACCAATGAGAGATTAGCTGTAGGTGTCTGCACGGGAAATTTAACGCTCATTTCCCACCAGGAAGAGGAATTAACCAAAGGATCAGCATGCCGTGCCGGAACCAGATTAGGGCCTGAAGCAATCCTGCGGGTTTGCGGCCAGCTCACAAGAAAGCGATTTGAAGAAAGGAGCTCAGGGGCACTGTAATTCACAAACCTGCAGAGTTATAAATGACAGCTATCGTCCAAAAATATATTGAAGGAAGGCTGCGAAGAGGACTTGAAAGCGGGGCAGAATTGCAGGAAAACGATTTCAGGGGGTAGACTGGAATTGCATTTAAAGCATAGGAAAAGAGGCAGAACATTGACAATGATGCACTTGTCCAAAAAGGGCGTATGCGTTTTTTTCCAGAATATATTCAGGAAAAAGCGCATACGCCCTTTTTGGCCAAGCAAGCAAGCATGTTAAAGAAATCTGCACTACAATGAAGTCTCACTGCCCCCCGGTCAAAAGGGCCATCTGAAAAATGTGTAAAATCCAGAAATGCAGCACAGGCCATGGAGAACAGGGAGCCTTGGTATGCTGATGGGTGAGATGTAAATTGCCAAGAGCCACTCTGGAGAAGTGTATGGTGTTTCCTGAAACACCTAAAAAACAAAGCAACGGAGCCTACGGCACATCCACTTATGGTCCTATAGCTTAGGGAAATTAAAATCAAAAACACACAGCCACCCCAAAGTTTCAGACGGCTCTGTTTACAAGAACCTCGTCTACGGTACAAGTTAAATATCCCAGAAAGCGAAAAATGGATAAAGAAGTTGTGGTACGTATGTACAATGGAATATCACTCACCAAAGAAATCTATGTCATCAGGCCCGTCGTGGCATAATGAGTGGATTCAGGTACGATGATTCTAAGTGAAGTAAGTCACACAGAAAATGCAGCATCATAAGATATCACTAATACACGGAATGTAATCTTGGCTACACATGAACTGAATTACAAAACAGGACAGGGTCTCAAATTTAGAAAACCAACTTATGTTTGCTTAAGGGGAAAGGTGAGTTGGGGTGCTGCATAAAACCAGAGATAGAAATTAGCACAAATACCATTCCATAAGTCAAATATGTAATAGTCAAGACCTACCCCTTGCTCAACGAAATGGGCTAAACACCCTATATTCAACGCCTAGGAATACACCTGACTAGTAAGAATCTTCAAACCCATGGATTTATATGTCTCCATAAGAGAAACAAGCGTGTGTACAGCTGCATGAAGGCAGCAGAGAAAATCCGATAAATCCCATTATCGAAATGAATTACAAAAACAAAACACAAGACAGTGAAATAGAGAGCAATTCTTAAATAATTCATTCAGGGCTTGTGATGCAACCTGGATTTACCTCATCAAAACCCAGAGCTGAGTGAGACATAAGGTTGGACACTTCGGGCTGATAGCATTGGTGAGGTTCGATGAGCAAATGCAGACCCTTTGAAGTCATACTGCATGGTACCCATTCCATGGGTCCCAACTCTCCAGGTTTAAGCGATTCTTCCTTCAGCTAAATCATGCATGGGAAACCCACAGTAATGTGCACCATGTGACCGGGAATCGTTTTCAAATGCATCTCAGTTTTCGTCCCCTTTTACTCGGGTTCACAATTCCAGACCCTTTACTAACACTCTCCCCACTTGGAGAGTCAGTGCCTTTAACCTCCTCTTTGGCACAGTTTGCAATTTCTGCGCAAGATGAACAGGAATAGGGAGAACCAATGAGAGATTAGCTGTAGGTGTCTGCACGGGAAATTTAACGCTCATTACCCACCAGGAAGAGGAATTAACCAAAGGATCAGCATGCCGTGCCGGAACCAGATTAGGGCCTGAAGCAATCCTGCGGTTTTGCGGCCAGCTCACAAGAAAGTGATTTGAAGAAAGGAGCTCAGGGACACTGTAATTCACAAACCTGCAGAGTTATAAATGGCAGCTATCGTCCAAAAATATATTGAATTAAGGCTGCGAAGAGGACTTGAAAGCGGGGCAGAATTGCAGGGAAACGATTTCAGGGGGTAGACTGGAATTGCATTTAAAGCATAGCAAAGGAGGCAGAACGTCGACAATGATGCACTTGCCCAAAAAGGGCGTATGCGTTTTTTCCTGAATATATTCAGGAAAAAACGCATACGCACTTTTTGGCGAACCAAGCAAGCATGTTAAAGAAATCTGCACTACAGTGAAGTCTCACTGCCCCCCGGTCAAAAGGGCCATCTGAAAAAAGTGTAAAATCCAGAAAGGCAGCACAGGCCATGGAGAACAGGGAGCCTTGTTATGCTGATGGGCGGGATGTAAATTGCCAAGAGTCACTCTGGAGAAGTGTATGGTGTATCCTCAAACACCTAAAAAACAAAGCAACGGAGCCTACGGCACTTCCACTTATGGTCCTATAGCTTAGGGAAATTAAAATCAGAAACACACAGCCACCCCAAAGTGTCGGACGGCTCTGTTTATAAGAACCTCGTGTACGGCACAAGTTAAATATCGCAGAAAGCAAAAAATGGATAAAGAAGTTGTGGTACGTATGTACAATGGAATATCACTCTCCAATGAAATCTATGTCATCAGGCCCGTCGTGGCATAATGAGTGGATTCAGGTACGATGATTCTAAGTGAAGGAAGTCTCACAGAAAATGAAACATCATAAGATATCACTAATACACCGAATGTAATCTTGGCTACACATGAACTGAATTACAAAACAGAACAGGGTCTCAAATTTAGAAAACCAACTTATGTTTGCTTAAGGGGAAAGTTGAGTTGGGGTGCTGCATAAAAGCAGAGATAGAAATTAGCACAGATACCATTCCATACGTCAAATATGTAATACTAAAGACCTACCCCTTGCTCAACGAAATGGACTAACAACCTTATATTCAACGCCTAGGAATACACCTGACTAGGAAGAATCTTCAAACCCATGGATTTACATGTCTCCAGAAGAGAATCAAGCGTGTGTACAGCTGCATGAAGGCAGCAGAGAAAATGTGATAAATCCCATTATCAAAATGAATTACAAAAACAAACACAATGACAGTGAAATAGAGAGCAATTCTTAAATAATTCATTCAGGGCTTGTGATGCAACTTGGATTTACCTCATCTACACCCAGAGCTGAGTGAGACATAAGCTTGGACACTTCGGGCTGATAGCATTGGTGAGGTTCGATGAGCAAATGCAGACCATTTGAAGTCATACTGCATGGTACCCATTCCATGGGTCCCAAATCTCCAGGTTTAAGCGATCCTTCCTTCAGCTAAAACATGCATGGGAAACCCAAAGTATGGTGCACCGTGTGACCGGGAAACGTTTTCAAATGCATCTCAGGTTCCGTCCCCTTTTACTCGGGTTCACAATTCCAGACCGTTTACTAATACTCTCCCCACTTGGAGAGTCAGTGCCTTTAACCTCCTGTTTGGCACAGTTTGCAATTTCTGCGCAAGATGAACAGGAATAGGAAGAACCAATGAGAGACTAGCTGTAGGTGTCTGCACGGGCAAATTTAACGCTCATTTGCCACCAGGAAGTGGAATTAACCAAACGCTCAGCATGCCATGCCGGAACCAGATTAGGGCCTGAAGCAATCTTGCGGGTTTGCGGCCAGCTCACAAGAAAGCGATTTGAAGAAAGGAGCTCAGGGGCACTGTAATTCACAAACCTGCAGAGTTATAAATGACAGCTATCGTCCAAAAAATATATTGAAGGAAGGCTGCGAAGAGGACTTGAAAGCGGGGCAGAATTGCAGGAAAACGATTTCAGGGGGTAGACTGGAATTGCATTTAAAGCATAGGAAAAGAGGCAGAACATCGACAATGATGCACTTGTCCAAAAAGGGCGTATGCGTTTTTTTCCAGAATATATTCAGGAAAAAGCGCATACGCCCTTTTTGGCCAAGCAAGCAAGCATGTTAAAGAAATCTGCACTACAATGAAGTCTCACTGCCCCCCGGTCAAAAGGGCCATCTGAAAAATGTGTAAAATCCAGAAATGCAGCACAAGCCATGGAGAACAGGGAGCCTTGGTATGCTGATGGATGAGATGTAAATTGCCAAGAGCCACTCTGGAGAAGTGTATGGTGTTTCCTGAAACACCTAAAAAACAAAGCAACGGAGCCTACGGCACATCCACTTATGGTCCTATAGCTTAGGGAAATTAAAATCAAAAACACACAGCCACCCCAAAGTTTCAGACGGCTCTGTTTACAAGAACCTCGTCTACGGTACAAGTTAAATATCCCAGAAAGCGAAAAATGGATAAAGAAGTTGTGGTACGTATGTACAATGGAATATCACTTTCCAATGAAATCTATGTCATCAGGCCCGTCGTGGCATAATGAGTGGATTCAGGTACGATGATTCTAAGTGAAGTAAGTCTCACAGAAAATGAAACATCATAAGATATCACTGATACACCGAATGTAATCTTCGCTACACATGAACTGAATTACAAAACAGAACAGGGTCTCAAATTTAGAAAACCAACTTATGTTTGCTTAAAGGGAAAGTTGAGTTGGGGTGCTGCATTAAAGCAGAGATAGAAATTAGCACAGATAACATTCCATACGTCAAATATGTAATACTCAAGAGCTACCCCTTGCTCAACGAAATGGACTAACATCCCTATATTCAATGCCTAGGAATACACCTGACTAGTAAGAATATTCAAACCCATGGATTTATATGTCTCCATAAGAGAATCAAGCGTGTGTACAGCTGCATGAAAGCAGCAGACATAATCCGATAAATCCCATTATCAAAATGAATTACAAAAACAAAACACAATGACAGTGAAATAGAGAGAAATTCTTAAATAATTCATTCAGGGCTTCTGATGCAACCTGGATTTACCTCATCTACACCCAGAGCTGAGTGAGACATAAGGTTGGACACTTCGGGCTGATAGCATTGGTGAGGTTCGATGAGCAAATGCAGACCCTTTGAAGTCATACTGCATGGGACCCATTCCATGGGTCCCAACTCTCCAGGTTTAAGGGATTCTTCCTTCAGCTAAAACATGCATGGGAAACCCACATTATGGTGCACCGTGTGACCGGGAAACGTTTTCAAATGTATCTCATGTTTCGTCCCCCTTTACTCGGGTTCACCATTCCAGACCCTTTACTAACACTCTCCCCACTTGGAGAGTCAGTGCCTTTAACATCCTCTTTGGCACAGTTTGCAGTATCTGCGCAAGATGAACAGGAATAGGGAGAGCCAATGAGAGACTAGCTGTAGGTGCCTTCACGGGCAAATTTAACGCTCATTTCCCACCAGGAAGTGGAATTAACCAAACACTCAGAATGCCACGCCGGAACCAGTTTAGGGCCTGAAGCAATCCTGCGGGTTTGCGGCCAGCTCACAAGAAAGCGATTTGAAGAAAGGAGCTCAGGGGCACTGTAATTCACAAACCTGCAGAGTTATAACTGACAGCTATCGTCCAAAAATATATTGAAGGAAGGCTGCGAAGAGGACTTGAAAGCGGGGCAGAATTGCAGGAAAATGATTTCAGGGGGTAGACTGGAATTGCATTTAAAGCATAGGAAAAGAGGCAGAAAGTCGACAATGATGCACTTGGCCAAAAAGGGCGTATGCGTTTTTTTCCGAATATATTAGGAAAAAACACATACGCGCTTTTTGGCCAACCAAGCAAGCATGTTAAAGAAATCTGCACTACAATGAATTCTCACTGCCCCCCGGTCAAAAGGGCCATCTGAATAAAGTGTAAAATCCAGAAAGGCAGCTCAGGCCATGGAGAACAGGGAGCCTTGTTATGCTGATGGGTGGGATGTAAATTGCCAACAGCCACTTTGGAGAAGTGTATGGTGTTTCCTGAAACACCTAAAAAATAAAGCAACGGAGCCTACGGCACTTCCACTTATGGTCCTATAGCTTAGGGAAATTAAAATCAAAAACACACAGCCACCCCAAAGTTTCAGACGGCTCTGTTTACAAGAACCTCGTCTACGGTAAAAGCTAAATATTCCAGAAAGTGAAAAATGGATAAAGAAGTTGTGGTACGTACGTACAATGGAATATCACTCACCAATGAAATCTATGTCATCTGGCCCGTCATGGCATAATGAGTGGATTCAGGTACGATGATTCTAAGTGAAATAAGTCACACAGAAAATGAAACATCATAAGATATCACTAATACACGGAATGTAATCTTGGCTACACATGAACTGAATTACAAAACAGAACAGGGTCTCAAATTTAGAAAACCAACTTATGTTTGTTAAGGGGAAAGGTGAGTTGGGGTGCTGCATAAAACCAGAGATAGAAATTAGCACAGATACCATTCCATAAGTCAAATATGTAATAGTCAAGACCTACCCCTTGCTCAACGAAATGGGCTAAACACCCTATATTCAATGCCTAGGAATACACCTGACTAGTAAGAATCTTCAAACCCATGGATTTATATGTCTCCATAAGAGAATCAAGTGTGTGTACAGCTGCAAGATGGCAGCAGAGAAAATCCGATAAATCCCATTATCAAAATGAATTACAAAAACAAAACACAATGACAGTGAAATAGAGAGCAATTATTAAATAATTCATTCAGGGCTTGTGATGCAACCTGGATTTACCTCATCTACACCCTGAGCTGAGTGAGGCATAAGGATGGACACTTCGGGCTGATAGCATTGGTGAGGTTCGATGAGCAAATGCAGACCCTTTGAAGTCATACTGCATGGTACCGATTCCATGGGTCCCAACTCTCCAGATTTAAGGGATTTTTCCTTCAGCTAAAACATGCATGGGAAACCCACAGTGTGGTTCACCGTGTGACCGGGAAACGTTTTCAAATGCATCTCAATTTTCGTCCCCTTTTACTCGTGTTCACAATTCCAGACCATTTACTAACACTCTCCCCACTTGGAGAGTCAGTGCCTTTAACCTCCTGTTTGGCACAGTTTGCAAATTCTGCACAAGATGAACAGGAATAGGGAGAACCAATGAGAGACTAGCCGTAGGTATCTGCACGGGCATATTTAACGCTCATTTCACACCAGGAAGAGGAATTAACCAAACGCTAATCATGCCGTTCCGGAACCAGATTAGGGCCTAAAGCAATCCTGCGGGTTTGCGGCCAGCTCACAAGAAAGCGATTTGAAGAAAGGAGCTCAGGGGCACTGTAATTCACAAACCTGCAGAGTTATAAATCACAGCTATCGTCCAAAAATATTTTGAAGGAAGGCTGCGAAGAGGACTTGAAAGCGGGGAAGAATTGCAGGAAAACGATTTCAGGGGGTAGACCTGAATTGCATTTAAAGCATAAGAAATGAGGCAGAACGTCGACAATGATGCACTTGGCCAAAGAGGGCGTATGCGTTTTTTCCTGAATATATTCAGGAAAAAAAGCATACGCCCTTTTTGGCCAACCAAGCAAGCATGTTAAAGAAATCTGCACTATAGTGAAGTCTCACTGCCCACCGGTCAAAAGGGACATCTGAAAAAAGTGTAAAATCCAGAAATGCAGCACAGGCCTTGGAGGACAGGAAGCCTTGTTATGCTGATGGGTGGGATGTAAATTGCCAACAGCCACTCTGGAGAAGTGTTTGGTGTTTCCTGAAACACCTAAAAAACAAAGCAACGGAGCCTACGGCACTTCCACTTATGGTCCTATAGCTTAGGGAAATTAAAATCAGAAACACACAGCCACCCCAAAGTTTCAGACGGCTCTGTTTACAAGAACCTCGTCTACGGTACAAGTTAAATATCCCAGAAAGCGAAAAATGGATAAAGAAGTTGTGGTACGTACGTACAATGGAATATCACTCACCAATGAAATCTATGTCATCAGGCCCGTCGTGGCATAATGAGTGGATTCAGGTACGATGATTCTAAGTGAAATAAGTCACACAGAAAATGAAACCTCATAAGATATCACTAATACACGGAATGTAATCTTGGCTACACATGAACTGAATTACAAAACAGAACAGGGTCTCAAATTTAGAAAACCAACTTATGTTTGCTTAAGGGGAAAGATGAGTTGGGGTGCTGCATAAAACCAGAGATAGAAATTAGCACAGATACCATTCCATAAGTCAAATATGTAATAGTCAAGACCTACCCCTTGCTCAACGAGATGGACTATACACCCCATATTCAACGCCTAGCAATACACCTTACTAGTAAGAATCTTCAAACCAATGGATTTATATGTCTCCATAAGAGAATCAAGCGTGTGTACAGCTGCATGAATGCAGCAGAGAAAATCCGATAAATCCCATTATCAAAATTAATTACAAAAACAAAACACAATGACAGTGAAATAGGGAGCAATTCTTAAATAATTCATTCAGTGCTTGTGATGCAACCTGGATTTACCTCATCTACACCCAGAGCTGAGTGAGACATAAGGTTGGACACTTCGGGCTGATAGTATTGGTGAGATTCGATGAGCAAATGCAGACCCTTTGAAGTCATACTGCATGGTACCCGTTCCATGGGTCCCAGCTCTCCAGGTTTAAGGGATTCTTCCTTCAGCTAAAACATGCATGGGAATCCCACAGTATGGTGCACCATGTGACCGGAAACGTTTTCAAATGCATGTTCGTTTTCGTCCGCTTTTTCTCGGGTTCACAATTCCAGACCCTTTACTAACAGTTTCCCCACTTGGACAGTCAGTGCCTTTATCTCCTGTTTGGCACAGTTTGCAATTTCTGCGCAAGATGAACAGGAATAGGGAGAACTAATGAGAGAGTAGCTGTAGCTGTCTGCACGGGCAAATTTAACTCTCATTTCCCACCAGGAAGAGGAATGAACCAAAGGCTCAGCGTGCCATGCCGGAACAAGATTAGGGCCTGAAGCAATCCTGCAGTTTTGCGGCCAGCTCAAAAGAAAGCTAGTTGAAAAAAAGAGCTCAGGGGTACTGTCATTCACAAACCTGCAGTTATCAATGACAGCTATCTTCCAAAAATATATTGAAGTAAGGCTGCAAAGCAGACTTGAAAGTGGGGCAGAATTGAAGGAAACCGATTTCAGGAGGTAGACAGTAATTGCATTTAAAGCATAGGAAAAGAGGCAGTACGTCGACAATGATGCACTTGGCCAAGAAGGGCATATGCGTTTTATCCAGGGCCCTCATTAAAGAGGGGAGGAGGCTCCCAGCACACTCCAATGGCCAACAGAGGGCCCATGTCACCAAGGTGACGTGTGCCACCCAGGCAGGGGTGACCTCATGTCAGAGGGCCCACCTCACAGAAGGGTGAGGTACCCAGCCAGGATCAGACTCTCACCAGAGGGCCCACATCTCCAAGGGGATCGGATCCAGGCAGGAGTGGCCTCACACCAGTGTGGCCAAATAATAGAAAGGTGAGGAACCCAGAACATGTGGCCTAAACAAGAGGACCCACATCTCCAAGGGGCTGGAAGTGAGGCAGGAAGGAGGAGCCACAAAACAGAGGACCCATAGAATAAAAAAGTGAGGAATCCCGCAGTTGGAACCTCCTAGCATGCGGCAAGGAGCAGCGAGGCTATGGGTTCCCAGCCAGTGTGAACTCACAACAGAGGGCCCTCATCATTAAACTGTGAACAACACAGCTGTTGGGACCACAGAACAGAAGGCCCACATTCCCATGGGGTTGGCATCCTGGCAGGAGTGTACTCGCACCACAGGGCACACATCAGAAAATTTTGGGAGCCCAGGAGTTAGGGCCTGACGCCAAACGGCCCTAATTACAAAGGGGAGCAGACTCCTAGCAGGCACCAACTCTCAACTGAGGGCACACGTCACCAATGTGACGTGTGACAGCCAGGCAGGAATGACCTCACAGCCAAGGGCCTACGTCACAGAAGGGGGAGGAACCCAGCCAGGATAAGACTCCCACCAGAGGGCCCACATCACCAAGGGGATCAGAACCAGGCAGGAGTGGCCTCAAACCAGTATGGCCAAATCATAGAAAAGTGAAGAAACCAGAACATATGGCCTAAACCAGAGGACCCACATCAACAAGGGGCTCAGAGTGAGGCAGGCAGTAGGTGTCTCAAACAGAGGGCCCATAAAATAAAAAAGGTGGGGAATCCCGCAGTTGGAACCTCCCAGCAGGCGGCAAGGTACAGCGAGGCTATGGGATCCCGGCCGGTGTGAACTCACAACAGAGGGCCCTCATCACGAAACTGTGAACAACCCAGCAGTTGGGACAACAGAGCAGAAGGCCCACATTCCCATGTGGTTGGGAACCTGACAGGAGTGTCCTCCCACCAGAGGGCACACATCAGAAAAGTATGGGAGCCCAGGAGTTAGGGCCTGACGCCAGAGTGTCCTCATCACCGAGAGGAGAATGCTCCCAGCATGCTCCAACTGCCGCCAGAGGGCCGACGTCACCAAGGCGGGGTGTGCCAGCCAGGCAGGAGTGACTTCAGGGCCGAGGGTCAACCTTACGGAACTGTGAGGAACCCAACCAGGATGAGACTCTCACCAGAGGGCCCACATCACCAAGGGGATGGGAACCAGGCAGGAGTGTTCTCACCACAGTGGTGCCACATCACTGAAAGGCGAGGAACCCACATGTGGCCTCAATCCAGAACACCCACATCAACAAGGGGCTCAGAGTGAGGGAGGCAGGAAGTGTCTCACAACACAGGGCCCATAGAAGAAGAAAGGTAAGGAATCCTGCAGTTGGAAGCTCCAAGCAGGTGGCCCAGAGCACCGAGGCTCTGGGATGCATGCTGGAGTGAACTCACAGCAGAGGGCCCACATCCTGACACTGGGAGCAACCCAGCCGTTGGCACCTCAGAACAGAAGTCCCAAATCCGCATGGGGATGGGAACCTGGAAGGAGTAACATTGCACCAGTGGGCTCACATCAGAAAATGTGCGGAGCCCAGCAGTTAGGGCCTGACGCAAGAGGGCCCTCATCACCTTGGAGAGGAGCGTACAAGAAGGGTCCAACTGCCACCAGAGGTCCGACGTCACCAAGGCAACGGGAGCAAGGCAGGCAGGAGTGGCCTCACACCAGTGTGGCCAAATCATAGAAAGGTGAGGAACCCAGAATATGTGGCCCAAACAAGCCGACCCACATCTCCAAGTGGCTGGGTGTGAGGCAGGTGTCTGGAGGGGCACATTTAACTCTAATTTCCCACCAGGAAGAGAAATTAACCAAAGGCTCAAGGTGCCGTGCGGGACCCTGATTACGGCCTGAAGCAAACCTGCGGTTCTGTGGCCAGCTTTCAAGGAAACGAGTTAAGAAAGGAAATCACAGGCACTGTAATTCACAAACCTGCAGAGTTATAAATGACAGCTATTGGCAAAAATATATTGAAGTAAGTCTGCACAGAGGACTTGAAAACGAGGCAGAATTGCAGGAATCATATTTCAGGAGGTAGATTGGAATTGCATTTAAAGCATGTGAAAAGCGGCAGATCTTTGACAGTGATGCACTTGGACAAAAAGTGCGTATACATTTTTTCCTGAATATATTCAGGAAAAAACGCATATGCCCTTTGTGGCCAACCAAGAATTCGAGCAATGGAAATCCACACTACAATGAACTCTCATTTCCCATTCGTCAAAAGAGCCATCTGAAAAAAGTGTAAAACCCAGAAACACAGGACAGGCCATGGAGAACAGGGAGCCTTGTTATGCTGATGGACGGGATGTAAATTGCCAACAGACACTCTGGTGATGTTTAGGGTGTATGCTGAAACATCTAAAAAACAAAGCTACAGAGCCTAGGGCACTTCCACTTTTGGCCCTATAGCTTAGGAAAATTAAAATCAACAAGACACAGCCAACACAATATCCAGGGCTGCTGTGTTTACAAGAACCTCGAGTCCAGTACAAACTAAATATCCCAGAAAGAAAAAAATGGATAAAGGAGTTGTCCTACTTACGTACAACGGAATATCACTCAGCAATGAAATCAATGTCATCAGGCCTGTAGCAGCAAATTGAGTGGATTTAAGTATGATGATTCTAAGAGAAATATGTCACACAGAGAAACATAATTATCATAAGATATCACAAATAGAGGGAGTGTAAACTTGGCTACACATAAACTGAATTACAAAACCGAACAGAGTCTCACATTTAGATAAAACTTATGCTTGCTTAAGGGGAAAGTGGAGTTGGGGTGCTGTATAAAACCAGAGATTGAAATGAGCACACATACCGTTCCATAAGCCAAATATGTAATAGACAAGACCTACTCTTTGCTCAACGAAATAGACTAATCCATGGTGTATCACCTCACACCTGTTAGAATGGGCATCATCAGAAAATCTACAAACAACAAATGCTGGAAAGGGTGCGGAGATAAGGAAACCTCTTCCACTATTGTTGGGAATGTAAATTGATGCAGTCACTGTGGAGAACATTATGGAGTTTCTTATAAAACTAAGAATAGGATTACCATATAATACAGCAATCCCACTACTGGGCATATACCCAGACAAAACCATAAAACGAAAAGAGACATTCACCGCAATGTTCATTGCATCACTATTTACAATATCCAGGTAATGGAAGCAACTTAAATGCCCACAGACAGACGAATGCATAAAGATGAGGTACATATATAAAATGGAATATTACTAAGCCATAAAAAGGAATGAAATTGGGTCATTTGTAGAGACGTTGATGGATCTAGAGACTGTCATACAGAGTGAAGTAAGTCAGAAAGAGAAAAACAAATCCTGTATATAAATGCATATATGTGGAACCTAGAAAAGTTGTACAGATGAACCGTTTTGCAAGGCAGAAATAGAGCAACAGATGTAGACAACAAACGTATGGACACCAAGGGGGGAAAGCTGTTAGGGGGGTGGTGGTGGGAGGAGTTGAGAGATTGGGATTGGCATGTATACATTTCTATGTATAAAATAGGTAACCAAAAAGAAGCTGCTGTATAAAAAAATAAAATAAAATTCAAAATTACAAAAAGTAAAACAGAAAAAATATTCTTCCCTTCACATACATGTATTTATATGAATAAATTATTTCCATGCTTATATCTGTAAATACAAAAAAGAGGAATAAAATCTACCTTGAACCAAAAACGAAAAAAAGAAAAAAAAACAGAACCCACCAGTTACACAGAGGAAAACCGTATCAGGGCCCTTGCTCCAGTTGTAAACAATTCTGAAGTTGGTCAGTGGTGGGGAATCATCTCCCATTCAGCCAGCAGGCCCCACGCAACAAGCGTCCTCATTGCAAAGCTGGGGGACCATGCCGAGGCATCTGTGAGTAAACGTGGGCCGAGACCCAGGCCAGCTGCTGCTGAAATGTTCCCACCCTTCCCAGGTAAAACACCTGAATATGTACAAGGACTTGAAAGCCTAGAGGAAGGGCCATGGAGCCACATGAGCGACAGCATGCTAGCCGACTTGGTGCCTGCAGGCCAGACAGGATGGTCCTGGCCCTGGGTGCTCTTCTGGAAGCTTTCCATTTCCCTGCCTGAGATACCCCTCCTGTCCCGGCCCCCACTGCTTTCTTCCTTACTCACCTCTGCCCAGGGAGAAATTCCAGCGGCAGGTATGGGTGACACATCCTCTTCTTTAGCAGGTGGCATCTTGGCAACTGCTGCAGAAAGTCCAGCAGAGCCCCACTCACACTGGGCCACCCACAAAGCCGTGGCCTCTCACTCCCTCCCACCAGTCCAGCCCCGAGACTGCTGACAGGGCAGAGAAAATGGCGTCAGGCACAGCTGCAGGGGCTCTTGCTGCCTGGAGTGGTGTTTATATTGATCTCAACCCAGGCACACCTGGGGAGGACTGGCCGGCATGGTCAGGCTTCCCAGGCCAGCCAATAATCACCCCTCAGGGGCTCACAGTTGCAGAAAATGGAACTTTCTGAATCGGCCAGGTCCAAGGAACAGGTGTGGGCTCCTGAGAGTCAGGATAGACAAGGGGCTGCAGCTCTGGCTTGTTTTCTAATTATATTATCTGGCCCATGAGTGGGAGACAACTTCAAGAAAACCCTCTCCTAATGAGAGGAACCCAGGAGTCAGGGAGAGGAGGGGTGGGTGGTGGGTGGAGACAGAGGCCTGGTGCCCCGGGTGCAGTGGAAGTCTCTGGAAGACCAGGTGGAGGGAGGCCACACAGAGTGATGCCCAGGGTCACAGACCTGTCGGAGCTGCTGTTTGTTAGTTCAAGTCCTGCTCTGTGGTGCTCTGTGTCAGATCTGAGTGACAGGTGAGCTGGGAGTGCTCTGCAATGAGGGCGATGTGCACGGTTCCTGTGTGCCCAGCCCTGCCACCGTAACTGCAAGGGTAGCTCTGTATCCTGAGAGGGGCCTGACCATGAGAGCCCCGTGTTCTGGGGTGGGGGGTAGGGTACCTGCGCAGGTGATCTAAATATCCTGGGATTGGCCTGATCTCGAGAGCCCCATGGGCTGCTGGAGCCCTGGTAAAGGATGTCAGGACAGTCAGTGAAGCCACCGAGGATATACCTCCAGTAGTTCCTAAATCCTACACCCTGCTGGTCATTCTACCAACCACCAGGACATGGTATTCTGTATTAGTCTTCAATGATGCCTTCTTTTGTATTCCATTAGTGTCAGAGTCACAAGAAATTTTGGCTTGTGAGTGGCAGGACTCAACATACAACTAAAACAATACTTCCGGGCCGTCTTGCCCCAAGGGTTCAAAAATTCCCACACCATCTTTGGGGAAAGCTCAGCTAAAGACCTAAAAGTTCTACCACTGGAAAAGGAAACACTCCTTCAATATGCAGACGACATTCTGATCACCAGCCCTACTAAGGGGACCTCTGAACTACCAAGCCAATAAAGGATACAAGTTGTCCAAGAAAAAGCTCAAATATCACAGACTACGGTGACCTGCCTGGGCTTCATTCTCACAGAAGGTCGGAGAAGCCCATCCCAGGAAAGGGAAGAAACAATTTACAGCCTTACCCATATCTAAAACTAGAAGACAGCTTAGGAGTTCCTGGGGAGGCCAGGGTTTGCTGCTTCTGGATCCCTAACTACAGTCTACTAGCTGGGTCTCTATATGAAACACTGAAAGGAAAAGATGATGATCCTTTTGAATAGAATCCAGAAGTGGCCTTTCAAGAATGGAAAGAGCAGTCAATTCAGACCCTTGCCCTGGAACGCCCTAATTTAGCTAAACCCTTTGATCTTTACATTCCTGGTGAAAAGTGAATCGCCATTGGAGGATTAGTGCAAAAACTGGGACCACTTGAAATGGAACAATGCAAAAATGCCATCCAGGTAGGATAAACTACAGTCACCAAGGGGCTTGGCCCACTGCCACATCTGGCCAAGATACTGGCAGTATCTAAAAACCTGGAAATCAGCAGCCCAAAAGGCCACCTCCCTCCTAAGGGAAAAGGGTCCCACGTGGTGATCCTAACCCCCAACCATGCCCTGAAGTTGCAGGGTTTGCTCCGTGGGCACACTGACCTCGAGTGAGGAGGCCCTCCAACTCCAACCTCCAGAGAGATAACCGGGGGCAACGGGGCACCATGACGACTCATGTGACCATCACTTGACCTGGAGTTTCTCTCATAAAACAACAAGTGTGTGTCCCAAAAGAGTAGACTACTGCTTGCAGGACTTACTGCACCCAGATCAGACCTAATAATCTTGGTGGGGGAACCGTATATCATGCTGTCACCATAGAAAAGCCTACAGACACTGTGATAATGGTGGCCAATAAGACCGGCTGGACTCCTGTTTACTTCAAAAGGCTGTTGACTCAGTGGCCATCATGGTCCTTCATCACCACTGACCCTGGACTGTCTGGGAGTTGAGCGGACAGGGTCCTGACACCTGGTGCTGTTTTTACATTAATTCAGGGGCCTAATTGAAGAAAGCGCAGACTACTGGTCAGAGCATCTAGGCTGGCAGAAACGGTCAGCCTAAGGTGGCCGAACAAATGAGGGGCGGGGTGAAACTGGACCTCACAGCGTCACTGCACATCTCCTTCCTGGACCCTTAAAGGTCATTAGAATCTATAACACTTCCAATACTGGTGCTCAGGCGGACGAGCAGGGAGGCAGGAGGCCTGGGGACAATCAACGTCACCTGGAGGCTGCTGGGGAGAAGTTCTGACCCTCGCCCACGGGTATGAGGGCTCCTAACTCAGCACTCAGCAGTTACAGAAGAAGGGTCTGCACCCTCAGCACTCCAAGAATGAGGAAGGGGACAAAAGGCAGAAGAGGGGTTTGTCCGAGGCAAAGCCCCTTAAAAATCCCTGGGAGAGAAAAATAGAATCTGGGCAATAAAATAAAGTCTAACCTTTTTTATCCTTTGGGCTTTGTCTAATTACACGTGCTCCTAGGGTCCCGCATACAGAGGTTCCACACCCGGCACTTCAGACCAGATTTCCTAGTGCAGAATGGCTGGGTCGACAACTCAGCTCCTGGGGCACAGTGCACACTCCGTGATATAGAGCCTGAGCTGCAGCCAGCCGGGCCCTCAAGAGCTCCGCCCCCTCCCTCTGACTGACTCTGACAGGATCTCTACACAGCAGCCCAGCCCACAGCCCACGGGGTAGCACATGCTCTCACCTCTCCATTCTCTGATCAAAATATAAAGTTTCCTTTGCTTCTGAACCAAACTCAGTCTTGATCTCTTGGCTCCAATGACCCTGGGCAGGGGGACACTTGTTGGGGTCCACTCTGGAGGATCAGTAACAGAAATTGAGAACCTTGTAACTTCAATGAACAGATGTGTGAGCCAAACTGTAATTAACATAGAACAGTGTATAAGGCTCGGGTAAAATAAGATGTTTCTAACACTTCCATTTGGTATTTCCATCACTTTATTATAAGCAAGTTCAGTGAAAAGGTTTGTCTTATTTGTCAGGTCAATATTAGAGAAACGAAGTGATTTCTTTCCAAGGATGTACATCTAATAATCTTGGTTAAAGTTTCAATCTTGTTTTAAATGCTTTTCCATTGACAATGATACCTCTCTTTCAGCTCCCCCATTTCTGAGAAGTATAAAGTCTTATAATTTATTATTACCAAAGGGGAAAGGTGAGAGGAGGGATAAATTAACAGTTTGGGATTATCACATACACACTGCTATGTATAAAATCGATCCTCAACAGGGAACTGCTGTATAGCACAGGGAACTACACTCAATATTTTGCAATAACCTATAAGGGGAAATAATCTGAAAAAGAATAGATATTTTTATTGACATCATCTATTGCTGACAGTTAAAATGGAACCTAAGGGAAGCCGGTGGTGAGTGCTTCTGACCCTGAAGACTTCAATCATCTAAAGTTTGGACTCTGCCTACTTCCTAAGGCCCTTAATGAACATATGTGTAGCCGTAGCTTAAAACATTCCCCACTTTGGGTTGCGGAGAGACACTGATTTTGAAAAAGCCCTGGTGTTCTCCTCACATGAATGGGACCCTTCCTACAGCTAAAGCATGCCTGTCACACCCAGAGGATGGTATACCGTCTGATCGGGAAGAGTTTGGAAAAGGCATCTCATCTCCTCTTCTCCTGGTGCTCGGGTTCACCCCTCCAGCGTCTTTACGAACAGTCTCCCCACTTGGAGATGTCAGCACTGTCAACATCCTGTTGCATACAGTTTGGAATTTGTCCAGAGGATGAAGCAGAAGTAGGAGGAACAATGAGAGACAAGTCCTAGGTGTTCGGACAGGCACATGTCACTCTAATTTCCAATCAGGAAGACGAATTGACCAAAGGCTAGGGTTGCCCATGGAAACAGAATAGGCCTTGAGGAAATCCCGCTGCTTTGTGGCCAGTTCCCATAAACACAAGTTGAAAAATGGAGCTCAGTGGCACTAAAATTCACGAAACTGCAGAGTTGAAAATATCTATCACTGAAAAATGTCTTGAGGGAAGTCAGAGAAAAGGACTTGTAAGCAACGGAGAATGGCAGGAAAGGGATTGGAAGAGGTAGAAAGGACTCGCCATTAAGCACAAGAAAAGGGGCTGAACATTGCCAACATTGCAGTTGGCCAAAAAGGGTGTATGCGTCATTTTCTGTATATATTCAAGAAAAGGGCATACACTTTTTTAGCCAACCAAACAGGTGGGCACTGGAAATCAATACTACAAAACATATCACTTCGCATCAGTCAGAAGAGCCGTCCTCATAAAGTGTAAACACCAGAAATGCAGGACAGGGCAAGGAGAAAAGGGAGCCCTGTGAGGCTTATACTGTAAATGTATATTGCCAACGGTCACTCTGGAGAAGTGTACTGTGTTTACTAAAGCATCTAAAAAATGAGCTACAGAGCACAGGGCACTTGCACTCATGGACGTATATCATGGGAAAAACAAAAATCGAGAGGACACAGGCACCCCAATGTATACCACCTCACTGTTTAAAAGATCCTCGACTAGGATATAACTTAAATGTCTCTGGAGGGAAAAAATGGATACAGATGTGGTGCTTATGTAGAGTGGAATATGACTCAGCCTGGAAATCAATGCAATATGGCCACTTGAAACAACTCCAGAGGAGTTATGTATGATCATTCAAAGTCACAGAATTCAAAAAGAAAAAGACATACTATATCACTAATACATGGAATGTAAACTTGGCTACACATGAACTGAATTACGAAACAGAACAGGGTCTCAAATATAGAAAAGCAACTTATTCTTGCTTAAGGATAAAGGTGAGTTGGGGTGCTGCATAAAACCAGAGATTGAAATTAGCACAGATACTGGTCCATAAGCCAAATATGTAATAGTCAAGACCTACTGCTTGCTCAACAAAATGGACTCAACACCCCATATTCAACGCCTAGGAATATACCTGACTAGTAAGAATCTTCAAACCCATGGGTTTATATGTCTCCGTAAGAGAATCAAGCGTGTCTACAGAGGCATGAACACAGCAGTGAAAATACGATAAATCCCATTATCAAAATAAATTACAGAAACAAAAAACACAATGACAGTGAAATAGAGAGCAATTCTTAAATAATTCATTCAGGGCCTGTGATGCAACCTGGATTTACCACATCTACACCCAGAGCTGAATGAGACATAAGGCTGGACACCAGGCTGATAGCATTGGTGAGGTTCGGTGAGCAAATGCAGACCCCTTGAAGTACCCATTCCAAGGGTCCCAACTCTCCAGGCTTAAGTGATTCTTCCTTCAGCTAAAACATGCCTGGGAAACCCACAGTATGGTGCACCATGTGACCGAGAAACGTTTTCCAATGCATCTCAGGTTTCGTCCCCTTTACACGCGTTCACCATTCCAGATGCTTTACTAACACTCTCCCCACTTGGAGAGTCAGTGCCTTTAAACTCCTGTTTGGCACAGTTTGCAATTTCTGCGCAAGATGAACAGGAATAGGGAGAACCAATGAGAGACTAGCTGTAGGTGTCTGCACGGGCAAAGGGAACGCTCATTTCCCACCAGGAAGAGGAATTAACGAAAGGCTCAGCATGCCATGCTGGAACCAGATTAGGGCCTGAAGCAATCCTGCGGTTTTGCGGCCAGCTCACAAGAAAGCGAGTTGAAGAAAGGAGCTCAGGGACACTGTAATTCACAAACCTGCAGAGTTATAAATGACATCTACCGTCCAAAAATATATTGATGTAAGTCTTGGAACAGGACTTGAAAGCGGGGCAGAATTGCAGGAAAACGATTTCAGGGGGTAGACTGGAATTGCATTTAAAGCATAGGAAAAGAGGCAGAACCTTGACAACGATGCACTTGGCCAAAATGGGCGTATGCGTTTCTCCTGAATATATTCAGGAAAAAATGTATATGCACTTTTTGGCCAACTTAGCATGCACGTTAAGGAAATCTGCACTACAATGAAGTCTCACTGCCCCCCAGTCAAAAGGGCCATCTGAAAAAAGTGTAAAATCCAAAAAGTCAGCACAGGCCATGGAGAACATGGAGCCTTGTTATGCTGATGGGCGGGATGTAAATTGCCAACAGCCACTCTGGAGAAGTGTATGGTGTTTCCTGAAACACCTAAAAAACAGGGTAACGGTGCGTACGGCACTACCACTTATGGTCCTATACCTTAGGGAAATTAAAATCAAAAACACACAGCCACCCCAGAGTTTTGGACGGCACTGTTTACAAGAACCTCGTCTACGGTACAAGTTAAATATCCCAGAATGCAAAAATGGATAAAGAAGTTGTGGTACGTACGTACAACGTAATATCACTCAGCAATGAAATCTATGTCATCAGGCCCATAGCGGCATAATGAGTGGATTCAGGTAGGAGGATTCTAAGTGAAATAAGTCACACAGAAAAAGAAACATCATAAGGTATCACTAATACACGGAATGTAAACTTCGCTACACATGAACTGAATTACAAAACAGAACAGGGTCTCAAATTTAGAAAACCAACTTATGCTTGCTTATGGGAAAAGGTGAGTTGGGGTGCTGCATAAAACCAGAGATTGAAATTAACACAGATACCGTTCCATAGGCCAAATATATAATAGAGAAGACCTACTCCTTGCTCAACGAAATGGACTCAACACCCCATATTCAACGCCTGGGAATATACCTGACAAGTAAGAATCTTAAAACCCATGGATTTATATGTCTCCATAAGGAAATCAAGTGTGTGTACAGCGGCCTAAACGCAGCAGTGAAAATCCGATAAATCCCATTACCAAAATAAATTTCAAAAACAAAACACAATGACAGTGAAATAGAGAGCAATTCTTACATAATTCATTCAGGGCTTGTGATGCAACCTTGATTTCCACATCTACACCCAGAGCTGGGTGAGACATAAGGCTGGACACTTCGGGCTGATAGCATTGGTGAGGTTCAGTGAGCAAACGCAGGCCCTTTGGAGTCATACTGCATGGTACCCATTCCATGGGTCCCAACTCTCCAGGTTTAAGGGATTCTTCCTTCAGCTAAAACATGCATGGGAAACCCAGTGTATGGTCCACCGTGTGATTGGGAAACGTTTTCAAAAGCATCTTAGTTTTCGTCCCCTGGTACTCGGGGTCACCGTTCCTGACGCCTTACTAACACTCTCCCCAATTGGAGAGTCAGTGCCTTTAACCTCCTGTTTGGCACAGTTTGCAATTTCTGCGCAAGATGATCAGGAATAAGGAGAACCAATGAGAGACTAGCTGTAGGTGTGTGCACGGGCAAATGGAACGCTCATTTCCCACCAGGAAGAGGAATTAACCAAAGGCTCAGCGTGCCTGCTGGAAAAAGATTAGGGCCTGAAGCAATCCTGCGGTTTTGCGGCCAGCTCACAAGAAAGCGAGTTGAAGAAAGGAGCTCAGGGGCACTGTAATTCACAAACCTGCAGAGTGATGAATGAGAGCTATCGTCCAAAAATATATTGAAGTTAGTCTTCGAAGAGGACTTGAAAAAGGGGCAGAATTTCAGGAAAACGATTTCAGGGGGTAGACTGGAATTGCACTTAAAGCATAGGAAAAGAGGCAGAATGTCGACAATGATGCACTTGGCCAAAAAGGTCGTATGCGTTCTTTTCCTGAATATATTCAGGAAAAAACGCATACGCACTTTTTGGCCAACAAAGCAAGCGTGTAAATGAAATCTGCACCACAATGAAGTCTCACTGCCCCCCGGTGAAAAGGGCCATCTGAAAAAGGTGTAAAATCCAGAAAGGCAGGACAGGGCATGGAGAACAGGGAGCCTTGTTATGCTGCTGGGCGGGATGTAAATTGCCAACAGCCACTCTGGAGAAGTGTATGGTGTTTCCTGAAACACGTAGGAAACAAAGAAACACAGCCTATGGCACTTCCACTTATGGTCGTATAGCTTAGGGAAATTAAAATCAAACACACACAGCCACCCCAAAATTTGGGACGGCTCTGTTTACAAGAACCTCGTCTACGATGCAAGTTAAATATCCGAGAAAGCAAAAAATGAATAAAGATGTTGTTGTACGTATGTACAATGGAATATCACTCAGCAATGAAATCTACGTCATCAGCCCCGTAGCGGAATAATGAGTGGATTCAGGTACGATGATTCTACGAGAAATAAGTCACACAGAAAAACAAACATCATAAGATATCACTAATACACGGAATGTAAACTTGGCTACACATGAACTGAATTACAAAACAGAACAGGGTCTCAAATTTAGAAAACCAACTTATGCTTGCTTATGGGGAAAGGTGTGTTGGGGTTTTGCATAAAACCAGAGATTGAAATTAGCACAGATACCATTCCATAAGCCAAATATATAATAGAAAAGACTTACGCCTTGCTCAACGAAATGGACTCAACACCCCATATTCAACGCCTGGGAATATACCTGACAAGTAAGAATCTTAAAACCCATGGATTTATATGTCTCCATAAGGAAATCAAGCGTGTGTACAGCGGCCTAAACGCAGCAGTGAAAATCCGATAAATCCCATTATCAAAATAAATTTCAAAAAAAAACACAATGACAGTGAAATAGAGACCAATTCTTAAATAATTCATTCAGGGCTTGTGATGCAATCTGGATTTGCCACATCTACAACCAGACCTGGGTGAGACATAAGGCTGGACACTTCGGGCTCATAGCATTGGTGAGGTTCGGTGAGCAAATGCAGACCCTTTGAAGTCATACTGTATGGGACCCATTCCATGGGTCCCAACTCTCCAGGTTTAAGGGATTCTTCCTTCAACTAAACCATGCATGGCAAACCCAGAGTAAGGTCCACCGTGTGATTGGGAAACGTTTTTAAATGCATCTCAGTTTTCGTCCCCTGGTACTCGGGTTCACCATTCCAGACGCTTTACTAACACTCTCCCCACTTGGAGAGTCAGTACCTTTAACCTCCTCTTTGGCACAGTTTGCAATTTCTGCGCAAGATGAACAGGAATAGGGAGAACCAATGAGAGACTAGCTGTAAGTGTTTGCACGGGCAAATGGAACGCTCATTTCCCACCAGGAAGAGGAATTAACCAAAGGCTCAGCGTGCCCTGCCTGAAAGAGATTAGGGCCTGAAGCAATCCTGCAGGTTTGCGGCCAGCTCACAAGAAAGCGAGTTGAAGAAAGGAGCTCAGGGGCACTGTAATTCACAAACCTGCAGAGTTATGAATGACAGCTATCGTCCAAAAATGTACTGAAGTAAGTCTTCGAAGAGGACTTGAAAGCGGGGCAGAATTGCAGGAAAACGATTTCAGGGGGTAGACAGGAAATCCAGCTAAAGCTTAAGAAAATAGCAGAATGTCGAAAATGAGGCACTTGGCCAAAAAGGGCGTATGCGTTTTTTCCTGAATATATTCAATAATAAACGCATACGCACTTTTTGGCCAACCAAGCAAGCGTGTAAAGAAATCTGCACTACAATGAAGTCTCATTGACCCCCGGTCAAAAGGGCGATCTGAAAAAAGTATAAAAATCAGAAAAGCAGGACAGGCCATGGAGAAAAGGGAGCCTTGTTATGCTGATGGGCGGGAAGTAAATTGCCAACAGCCGCTCTGGAGAAGTGTATGGTGTTTCATGGAACACCTAAAAAACAAAGCAACGGAGCCTACGGCACTTCCACTTATGGTCCTATAGCTTAGGGAAATGAAAATCAAAAACACACAGCCACCCCAAAGTGTCGGACGGCTCTGTTTACAACATACTCGTCTACGGTACAAGTTAAATATCCCAATTGTGAAAAATGGATAAAGAAATTGTGGCACGTACGTACAAAGGAATATCACTCAGCAATGAAATGTATGTCATCAGGCCCATCGCGGCATAATGAGTGGATTCAGGTACGATGATTCTAAGTGAAATAAGTCACATAGAAAATGAAACATCATAAGATATCACTAATACAAGGAATGTAAACTTGGCTACACATGACCTAAATTACAAAACACAACAGGGTCTCAAATTTAGAAAACCAACTTATGCTTGCTTAAGGGGAAAGGTGAGTTGGGGTGCTGCATCAAACCAGAGATAGAAATTAGCACAGATACCATTCCATACGTCAAATATGTAATAGTCAAGACCTACCCCTTGCTCAACGAAATGGGCTAAACACCCTATATTCAACGCCTAGGAATACACCTGACTAGAAAGAATTTTCAAACCCATGGATTTATATGTCTCCATAAGAGAATCAAGCGTCTGTACAGCTGCATGAATGCAGCAGAGAAAAGCCGATAAATCCCATTATCAAAATGAATTACAAAAACAAAACACAATGACAGTGAAATAGAGAGCAATGCTTAAATAATTCATTCAGGGCTTGTGATGCAACCTGGATTTAGCTGATCTACACCCAGAGCTGAGTGAGACATAAGGTTGGACACATCGGGCTGATAGCATTTGTGAGGTTCGATGAGCAAATGCAGACTCTTTGAAGTCATACTTCATGGAACCCATTCCATGGGCCCCAACTCTCCAGGTTTAAGCAATTCTTCCTTCAGCTAAAACATGCATGGGAAACCCACAGTATGGTGCACCGTGTGACCGGGAAACGTTTTCAAATGCATCTCAGTTTTTGTCCTCTTTGACTCGGGTTCACAATTCCAGACCCTTTACTAACACTCTCCCCACTTGTAGAGTCTGTGCTTTTAATCTCCTGTTTGGCACAGTTTGCAATTTCTGCGCAAGATGAACAGGAATAGGGAGAACCAATGAGAGACTAGCTGTAGGTGTCTGCACGGGCAAATTTAACACTCATTTCCCACCAGGAAGAGGAATTAACCAAAGGCTCAGCATGCCGTGCCGGAACGAGATTAAGGCCTGAAGCAATCCTGCGGGTTTGCGGCCAGCTCACAAGAAAGCGATTTGAAGAAAGGAGCTCAGGGGCACTGTAATTCACACACATGCAGAGTTATAAATGACAGCTATCGTCCAAAAATATATTGAAGGTAGGCTGCGAAGAGGACTTGAAAGCGGGGCAGAATTGCAGGAAAACGATTTCAGGGGGTAGACTGGAATTGCATTTAAAGCATAGGAAAAGAGGCAGAACGTCGACAATGATGGACTTGGCCAAAAAGTGTGTATGCGTTTTTTCCTGAATATATTCAGGAAAAAACGCATACGCCCTTTTTGGCGAACCAAGCAAGCATGTTAAAGAAATCTGCACTACAATGAAGTCTCACTGCCCCCCGGTCAAAAGGGCCATCTGAAAAAAGTGTAAAATCCAGAAATGCAGCACAGGCAATGGAGAACAGGGAGCCTTGTTATGCTGATGGGTGGGATGTAAATTGCCAAGAGCCAATCTGGAGAAGTGTATGGTGTTTCCTGAAACACCTAAAAAACAAAGCAACGGAGCCTACGGCACTTCCACTTATGCTCCTATAGCTTAGGGAAATTAAAATCAAAAACACACAGCCACCCCAAAGTTTCTGACGGCTCTGTTTACAAGAACTTCATCTACGGTACAAGTTAAATATCCCAGAAAGCGAAAAATGGATAAAGAAGATGTGGTACGTACGTACAATGGAATATCATTCACCAATGAAATCTATTTCATCTGGCCCATGGTGGCATAATGAGTGGATTCAGGTACGATGATTCTAAGTGAAATAAGTCACACAGAAAATGAAACATCATAAGATATCACTAATACACGGAATGTAATCTTGGCTACATCTGAACTGAATTACAAAACAGAATAGGGTCTCAAATTTAGAAAACCAACTTATGTTTGCTTAAGGGGAAAGTTGAGTTGGGGTGCTGCATAAAACCAGAGATAGAAATTAGCACAGATACCATTCCATACGTCAAACATGTAATGGTCAAGACCTACCCCTTGCTCAACGAAATGGGCTAAACACCCTATATTCAATGCCTAGGAATACACCTGACTAGAAAGGATTTTCAAACCCATGGATTTATATGTCTCCATAAGAGAATGAAGCGTGTGTACAGCTGCATGAAGGCAGCAGAGAAAATCCGATAAATCCCATTATCAAAATGAATTACAAAAACAAAACACAATGACAGTGAAATAGAGAGCAATTCTTAAATAATTCATGCAGGGCTTGTGATGCAACCTGGATTTACCTCATGTACACCCAGAGCTGAGTGAGACATAAGGTTGGACACTTCGGGCTGATAGCATTGGTGAGGTTCGATGAGCAAATGCAGACCCTTTGAAGTCATACTGCATGGTACCCATTCCATGGGTCCCAACTCTCCAGGTTTAAGCGATTCTTCCTTCAGCTAAAGCATGCATGGGAAACCCACAGTATGGTGCACCGTGTGACTGGGAAACGTTTTCAATGCATCTCAGGTTTAGTCCTCTTTTATTCAGGTTCACAATTCCAGACCCTTTGCTAACAGTCTCCCAACTTGGACAGTCAGTGCCTTTAACCTCCTGTTTGGCACAGTTTGCAATTTCTGCACAAGATGAACAGGAATAGGGAGAACCAATGAGAGACTAGCTGTAGGTGTCTGCACGGGCAATTTTAACACTCATTACCCAACAGGAAGACGAATTAACCAAAGGCTCAGCATGCCGTGCCGGAACAAGATTAGGGCCTGAAGCAATCCTGCAGGTTTGCGGCCAGCTCACAAGAAAGCGATTTGAAGAAAGGAGCTCAGGGGCACTGTTTTTCACAAACCTGCCGAGTTATAAATGACAGCTATCGTCCAAAAATATATTGAAGGAAGGCTGCGAAGAGGTCTTGAAAGCGGAGCAGAATTGCAGGAAAACGATTTCAGGGAGTAGAGTGGATTGCATTTAAAGCATAGGAAAAGAGGCAGAATGTCGACAATGATGCACTTGGCCAAAAAGGACGTATGCGTTTTTTCCTGAATATATTCAGGAAAAAACGCATACGCACTTTTTGGCCAACCAGGCAAGCATGTTAAAGAAATCTTCACTACAGTGAAGTCTCACTGCCCCCCGGTCAAAAGGGCCATCTGAAAAAAGTGTAAAATCCACAAAGGCAGCACAGGCCATGGAGAACAAGGAGCCTTGTTATGCTGATGGGCGGGATGTAAATTGCCAAGAGTCACTCTGGAGAACTGTATGGTGTATCCTCAAACACCTAAAAAACAAAGCAACGGAGCCTACGGCACTTCCACTTATGGTACTATAGCTTAGGGAAATTAAAATCAGAAACACACAGCCACCCCAAAGTGTCGGACGGCTCTGTTTATAAGAACCTCGTGTACGGCACAAGTTAAATATCGCAGAAAGCAAAAAATGGATAAAGAAGTTGTGTTACGTATGTACAATGGAATATCACTATGCAATGAAATCAATGGAATCAGTCCTGTCGTGACATAATGAGTGGATTCAGGTACGATGATTCTAAGTGAAGTAAGTCTCACAGAAAATGAAACATCATAAGATATCACTAATACACCGAATGTAATCTTGGCTACACATGAATTGAATTACAAAACAGAACAGGGTCTCAAATTTAGAAAACCAACGTATGTTTGCTTAGGGGAAAGTTCAGTTGGGGTGCTGCATAAAAGCAGAGATGGAAATTAGCACAGATACCATTCCATACGTCAAATATGTAATACTCAAGACCTACCCCTTGCTCAACGAAATGGACTAACAACCCTATATTCAATGCCTAGGAATACACCTGACTAGTAAGAATATTCAAACCCATGGATTTATATGTCTCCATAAGAGAATCAAGCGTGTGTACAGCTGCATGAAGGAAGCAGAGAAAATCCGATAAATCCCCTTATCAAAATGAATTACAAAAACAAAACACAATGACAGTGAAATAGAGAGCAATTCTTAAATAATTCATTCAGTGCTTGTGATGCAACCTGGATTTACCTCATCTACACCCAGAGCTGAGTGAGACATAAGGTTGGACACTTCGGGCTGATAGCATTGGTGAGGTTCGATGAGCAAATGCAGACCCTTTGAAGTCATACTGCATGGGACCCATTCCATGGGTCCCAACTCTCCAGGTTTAAGGTATTCTTCCTTCAGCTAAAACATTCATGGGAAACCCACAGTATGGTGCACCGTGTGACCGGGAAACGTTTTCAAATGCATCTCAGTTTTCGTCCCCTTTTTCTCGGGTTCACAATTCCAGACCCATTACTATCACTCTCCCCACTTGGAGAGTCAGGGCCTTTAACCTCCTGTTTGGCACAGTTTGCAATTTCTGCGCAAGATGATCAGGAATAAGGAGAACCAATGAGAGACTAGCTGTAGGTGTGTGCACGGGCAAATGGAACGCTCATTTCCCACCAGGAAGAGGAATTAACCAAAGGCTCAGCGTGCCTGCTGGAAAAAGATTAGGGCCTGAAGCAATCCTGCGGTTTTGCGGCCAGCTCACAAGAAAGCGAGTTGAAGAAAGGAGCTCAGGGGCACTGTAATTCACAAACCTGCAGAGTGATGAATGAGAGCTATCGTCCAAAAATATATTGAAGTTAGTCTTCGAAGAGGACTTGAAAAAGGGGCAGAATTTCAGGAAAACGATTTCAGGGGGTAGACTGGAATTGCACTTAAAGCATAGGAAAAGAGGCAGAATGTCGACAATGATGCACTTGGCCAAAAAGGTCGTATGCGTTCTTTTCCTGAATATATTCAGGAAAAAACGCATACGCACTTTTTGGCCAACAAAGCAAGCGTGTAAATGAAATCTGCACCACAATGAAGTCTCACTGCCCCCCGGTGAAAAGGGCCATCTGAAAAAGGTGTAAAATCCAGAAAGGCAGGACAGGGCATGGAGAACAGGGAGCCTTGTTATGCTGCTGGGCGGGATGTAAATTGCCAACAGCCACTCTGGAGAAGTGTATGGTGTTTCCTGAAACACGTAGGAAACAAAGAAACACAGCCTATGGCACTTCCACTTATGGTCGTATAGCTTAGGGAAATTAAAATCAAACACACACAGCCACCCCAAAATTTGGGACGGCTCTGTTTACAAGAACCTCGTCTACGATGCAAGTTAAATATCCGAGAAAGCAAAAAATGAATAAAGAAGTTGTTGTACGTATGTACAATGGAATATCACTCAGCAATGAAATCTACGTCATCAGCCCCGTAGCGGAATAATGAGTGGATTCAGGTACGATGATTCTACGAGAAATAAGTCACACAGAAAAACAAACATCATAAGATATCACTAATACACGGAATGTAAACTTGGCTACACATGAACTGAATTACAAAACAGAACAGGGTCTCAAATTTAGAAAACCAACTTATGCTTGCTTATGGGGAAAGGTGTGTTGGGGTTTTGCATAAAACCAGAGATTGAAATTAGCACAGATACCATTCCATAAGCCAAATATATAATAGAAAAGACTTACGCCTTGCTCAACGAAATGGACTCAACACCCCATATTCAACGCCTGGGAATATACCTGACAAGTAAGAATCTTAAAACCCATGGATTTATATGTCTCCATAAGGAAATCAAGCGTGTGTACAGCGGCCTAAACGCAGCAGTGAAAATCCGATAAATCCCATTATCAAAATAAATTTCAAAAAAAAACACAATGACAGTGAAATAGAGACCAATTCTTAAATAATTCATTCAGGGCTTGTGATGCAATCTGGATTTGCCACATCTACAACCAGACCTGGGTGAGACATAAGGCTGGACACTTCGGGCTCATAGCATTGGTGAGGTTCGGTGAGCAAATGCAGACCCTTTGAAGTCATACTGTATGGGACCCATTCCATGGGTCCCAACTCTCCAGGTTTAAGGGATTCTTCCTTCAACTAAACCATGCATGGCAAACCCAGAGTAAGGTCCACCGTGTGATTGGGAAACGTTTTTAAATGCATCTCAGTTTTCGTCCCCTGGTACTCGGGTTCACCATTCCAGACGCTTTACTAACACTCTCCCCACTTGGAGAGTCAGTACCTTTAACCTCCTCTTTGGCACAGTTTGCAATTTCTGCGCAAGATGAACAGGAATAGGGAGAACCAATGAGAGACTAGCTGTAAGTGTTTGCACGGGCAAATGGAACGCTCATTTCCCACCAGGAAGAGGAATTAACCAAAGGCTCAGCGTGCCCTGCCTGAAAGAGATTAGGGCCTGAAGCAATCCTGCAGGTTTGCGGCCAGCTCACAAGAAAGCGAGTTGAAGAAAGGAGCTCAGGGGCACTGTAATTCACAAACCTGCAGAGTTATGAATGACAGCTATCGTCCAAAAATGTACTGAAGTAAGTCTTCGAAGAGGACTTGAAAGCGGGGCAGAATTGCAGGAAAACGATTTCAGGGGGTAGACAGGAAATCCAGCTAAAGCTTAAGAAAATAGCAGAATGTCGAAAATGAGGCACTTGGCCAAAAAGGGCGTATGCGTTTTTTCCTGAATATATTCAGTAATAAACGCATACGCACTTTTTGGCCAACCAAGCAAGCGTGTAAAGAAATCTGCACTACAATGAAGTCTCATTGACCCCCGGTCAAAAGGGCGATCTGAAAAAAGTATAAAAATCAGAAAAGCAGGACAGGCCATGGAGAAAAGGGAGCCTTGTTATGCTGATGGGCGGGAAGTAAATTGCCAACAGCCGCTCTGGAGAAGTGTATGGTGTTTCATGGAACACCTAAAAAACAAAGCAACGGAGCCTACGGCACTTCCACTTATGGTCCTATAGCTTAGGGAAATGAAAATCAAAAACACACAGCCACCCCAAAGTGTCGGACGGCTGTGTTTATAAGAACCTCATGTACGGCACAAGTTAAATATCGCAGAAAGCAAAAAATGGATAAAGAAGTTGTGTTACGTATGTACAATGGAATATCACTATGCAATGAAATCAATGGAATCAGTCCCGTCGTGACATAATGAGTGGATTCAGGTACGATGATTGTAAGTGAAGTAAGTCTCACAGAAAATGAAACATCATAAGATATCACTAATACACCGAATGTAATCTTGGCTACACATGAATTGAATTACAAAACAGAACAGGGTCTCAAATTTAGAAAACCAACGTATGTTTGCTTAGGGGAAAGTTCAGTTGGGGTGCTGCATAAAAGCAGAGATGGAAATTAGCACAGATACCATTCCATACGTCAAATATGTAATACTCAAGACCTACCCCTTGCTCAACGAAATGGACTAACAACCCTATATTCAATGCCTAGGAATACACCTGACTAGTAAGAATATTCAAACCCATGGATTTATATGTCTCCATAAGAGAATCAAGCGTGTGTACAGCTGCATGAAGGAAGCAGAGAAAATCCGATAAATCCCCTTATCAAAATGAATTACAAAAACAACACACAATGACAGTGAAATAGAGAGCAATTCTTAAATAATTCATTCAGTGCTTGTGATGCAACCTGGATTTACCTCATCTACACCCAGAGCTGAGTGAGACATAAGGTTGGACACTTCGGGCTGATAGCATTGGTGAGGTTCGATGAGCAAATGCAGACCCTTTGAAGTCATACTGCATGGGACCCATTCCATGGGTCCCAACTCTCCAGGTTTAAGGTATTCCTCCTTCAGCTAAAACATTCATGGGAAACCCACAGTATGGTGCACCGTGTGACCGGGAAACGTTTTCAAATGCATCTCAGTTTTCGTCCCCTTTTTCTCGGGTTCACAATTCCAGACCCATTACTATCACTCTCCCCACTTGGAGAGTCAGGGCCTTTAACCTCCTGTTTGGCACAGTTTGCAATTTCTGCGCACGATGAACAGGAATAGGGAGAACCAATGAGAGAGTAGCTGTAGGTGTCTGCACGGGCAAATTTAACGATCATTTCCCACCAGGAAGTGGATTTAACGAAACGCTCAGCATGCCGTCCCGGAACCAGATTAGGGCCTGAAGCAATCCTGCGGGTTTGCGGCTAGCTCACAAGAAAGCGATTTGAAGAAAAGAGCTCAGGGGCACTGTAATTCACAAACCTACAGAGTTATAAATGACAGCTATCGTCCAAAAATATATTGAAGGAAGGCTGCGAAGAGGACTTGAAAGCGGGGCAGAATTGCAGGAAAACGATTTCAGGGGGTAGACTGGAATTGCATTTAAAGCATAGGAAAGGAGGCAGAACCTCGAAAATGATGGACTTGGCCAAAAAGTGCGTATGCGATTTTTCCTGAATATATTCAGGAAAAAACGCATACGCACTTTTTGGTCAACCAAGCAAGCATGTTAAAGAAATCTGCACTACAGTGAAGTCACACTGCCCCCCGGTCAAAAGGGCCATCTGAAAAAAGTGTAAAATCCAGAAAAGCAGCACAGGCCATGGAGAACAGGGAGCCTTGTTATGCTGATGGGCGGAATGTAAATTGCCAAGAGTCACTCTGGAGAACTGTATGGTGTATCCTCAAACACCTAAAAAACAAAGCAACGGAGCCTACGGCACTTCCACTTACGGTACTATAGCTTAGGGAAATTAAAATCAGAAACACATAGCCACCCCAAAGTTTCAGACGGCTCTGTTTACAAGAACCTCGTCTACAGTACAAGTTAAATATCCCAGAAAGTGAAAAATGGATAAAGAAGTTGTGGTACGTATGTACAATGGAATATCACTCACCAATGAAATCTATGTCATCAGGCCCGTTGTGGCATAATGAGTGGATTCAGGTACGATGATTCTAAGTGAAGTAAGTCACACAGAAAATGCAACATCATAAGATATCACTAATACACAGAATGTAATCTTGGCTACACATGAACTGAATTACAAAACAGGACAGGGTCTCAAATTTAGAAAACCAACTTATGTTTGCTTAAGGGGAAAGTTGAGTTGGGGTGCTGCATAAAACGAGAGATAGAAATTAGCACAAATACCATTCCATAAGTCAAATATGTAATAGTCAAGACCTACCCCTTGCTCAACGAAATGGGCTAAACACCGTATATTCAACGCCTAGGAATACACCTGACTAGTAGGAATCTTCAAACCAATGGATTTATATGTCTCCATAAGAGAAACAAGCGTGTGTACAGCTGCATGAAGGCAGCAGAGAAAATCCGATAAATCCCATTATCAAAATGAATTACAAAAACAAAACACAATGACAGTGAAATAGAGAGCAATTCTTAAATAATTCATGCAGGGCTTGTGATGCAACCTGGATTTACCTTATCTACACCCAGAGCTGAGTGAGACATAAGGTTGGACACTTCGGGCTGATAGCATTGGTGAGGTTCGATGAGCAAATGCAGACCCTTTGAAGTCATACTGCATGGTACCCATTCCACGGGTCCCAACTCTCCAGGTTTCAGCGATTCTTCCTTCAGCTAAATCATGCATGGGAAACCCAAAGTATGGTGCACCGTGTGACCGGGAAACGTTTTCAAATGCATCTCAGTTTCCGTCCCCTTTTACTCGGGTTCAAAATTCCAGACCGTTTACTAATACTCTCCCCACTTGGAGAGTCAGTGCCTTTAACTTCCTGTTTGTCACAGTTTGCAATTTCTGCGCAAGATGAACAGGAATAGGGAGAACCAATGAGAGACTAGCTGTAGGTGTCTGCACAGGCAAATTTAACGCTCATTTGCCACCAGGAAGTGGAATTAACCAAACGCTCAGCATGACATGCCGGAACCAGATTAGGGCCTGAAGCAATCCTGCGGGTTTGCGGCCAGCTCACAAGAAAGCGATTTGAAGAAAGGAGCTCAGGGGCACTGTAATTCACAAACCTGCAGAGTTATAAATGACAGCTATCGTCCAAAAATGTATTGAAGGAAGGCTGCGAAGAGGACTTGAAAGCGGGGCAGAATTGCAGGAGAACGATTTCAGGGGGTAGACTGGAATTGCATTTAAAGCATAGGAAAAGAGGCAGAACGTCGACAATGATGCACTTGGCCAAAAAGGGCGTATGCGTTTTTTCCTGAATATATTCAGGAAAAAAAGCATACGCACTTTTTGGCCAACCAAGCAAGCATGTTAAAGAAACCTGCACTATAGTGACGTCTCACTGCCCACCGGTCAAAAGGGACATCTGAAAAAAGTGTAAAATCCAGAAATGCAGCACAGGCCTTGGAGAACAGGGAGCCTTGTTATGCTGATGGGTGGGATGTAAATTGCGAACAGCCACTCTGGAGTAGTGTATGGTGTTTCCTGAAACACCTAAAAAACAAAGCAACGGAGCCTACGGCACTTCCACTTATGGTCCTATAGCTTAGGGAAATTAAAATCAGAAACACACAGACACCCCAAAGTTTCAGAAGGCTCTGTTTACAAGAACCTCGTCTACGGTACAAGTTAAATATCCCAGAAAGCGAAAAATGGATAAAGAAGTTGTGGTACGTACGTACAAAGGAATATCACTCACCAATGAAATCTATGTCATCAGGCCCGTCGTGGCATAATGAGTGGATTCAGGTACGATGATTCTAAGTGAAATAAGTCACACAGAAAATGAAACATCATAAGATATCACTAATACACGGAATGTAATCTTGGCTACACATGAACTGAATTACAAAACAGAACAGGGTCTCAAATTTAGAAAACCAACTTATGTTTGCTTAAGGGGAAAGGTGAGTTGGGGTGCTGCATAAAACCAGAGATAGAAATTAGCACAGATACCATTCCATAAGTCAAATATGTAATAGTCAAGACCTACCCCTTGCTCAACGAGATGGACTATAAACCCCATATTCAACGCCTAGCAATACACCTTACTAGTAAGAATCTTCAAACCCATGGATTTATATGTCTCCATAAGAGAATCAAGCGTGTGTACAGCTGCATGAATGCAGCAGGGAAAATCCGATAAATCCCATTATCAAAATTAATTACAAAAACAAAACACAATGACAGTGAAATGGAGAGCAATTCTTAAATATTTCATTCAGTGCTTGTGATGCAACCTGGATTTACCTCATCTACACCCAGAGCTGAGTGAGACAGAAGGTTGGACACTTCGGGCTGATAGTATTGGTGAGGTTCGATGAGCAAATGCAGACCCTTTGAAGTCATACTGCATGGTACCCGTTCCATGGGTCCCAACTCTCCAGGTTTAAGGGATTCTTCCTTCACCTAAAACATGCATGGGAATCCCACAGTATGGTGCACCATGTAACCGGGAAACGTTTTCAAATGCATGTTCGTTTACGTCCGCTTTTTCTCGGGTTCACAATTACAGACCCTTTACTAACATTCTCCCCACTTGGACAGTCAGTGCCTTTAACTCCTGTTTGGCACAGTTTGCAATTTCTGCGCAAGATGAACAGGAATAGGGAGAACTAATGAGAGAGTAGCTGTAGCTGTCTGCACGGGCAAATTTAACTCTCATTTCCCACCAGGAAGAGGAATGAACCAAAGGCTCAGCGTGCCATGCCGGAACAAGATTAGGGCCTGAAGAATCCTGCAGTTTTGCGGCCAGCTCAAAAGAAAGCTAGTTGAAAAAAAGAGCTCAGGGGCACTGTCATTCACAAACCTGCAGTTATCAATGACAGCTATCTTCCAAAAATATATTGAAGTAAGGCTGCAAAGCAGACTTGAAAGTGGGACAGAATTGAAGGAAACCGATTTCAGGAGGTAGACAGTAATTACATTTAAAGCATAGGAAAAGAGGCAGTACGTCGACAATGATGCACTTGGCCAAGAAGGGCATATGCGTTTTATCCAGGGCCCTCATTAAAGAGGGGAGGAGGCTCCCAGCACACTCCAATGGCCAACAGAGGGCCCATGTCACCAAGGCGACGTGTGCCACCCAGGCAAGAGTGACCTCATGTCAGAGGGCCCACCTCACAGAAGGGTGAGGTACCCAGCCAGGATCAGACTCTCACCAGAGGGCCCACATCACCAAGGGGATCGGATCCAGGCAGGAGTGGCCTCACACCAGTGTGGCCAAATAATAGAAAGGTGAGGAACCCAGAACATGTGGCCTAAACAAGAGGACCCACATCTCCAAGGGGCTGGAAGTGAGGCAGGAAGGAGGAGCCAGAAAACAGAGGACCCATAGAATAAAAAAGTGAGGAATCCCGCAGTTGGAACCTCCTAGCATGCGGCAAGGAGCAGCGAGGCTATGGGTTCCCAGCCAGTGTGAACTCACAACAGAGGGCCCTCATCATTAAACTGTGAACAACACAGCTGTTGGGACCACAGAACAGAAGGCCCACATTCCCATGGGGTTGGCATCCTGGCAGGAGTGTACTCGCACCACAGGGCACACATCAGAAAATTTTGGGAGCCCAGGAGTTAGGGCCTGACGCCAAACGGCCCTAATTACAGAGGGGAGCAGACTCCTAGCAGGCACCAACTCTCAACTGAGGGCACACGTCGCCAATGTGACGTGTGACAGCCAGGCAGGAATGACCTCACAGCCAAGGGCCTACGTCACAGAAGGGGGAGGAACCCAGCCAGGATAAGACAATCACCAGAGGGCCCACATCACCAAGGGGATCAGAACCAGGCAGGAGTGGCCTCACACCAGTATGGCCAAATCATAGAAAAGTGAGGAACCCAGAACATATGGCCTAAACCAGAGGACCCATATCAACAAGGGGCTCAGAGTGAGGCAGGCAGGAGGTGTCTCAAACAGAGGGCCCATAAAATAAAAAAGGTGAGGAATCCCGCAGTTGGAAGTTCCAAGCAGTTGTCCCAGAGCACCGAGGCTATGGGATCCATGCCGGATTGAACTCACAGCAGAGGGCCCACATCCTGACACTGTGAGCAACCCAGCCGTTGGCACCTCAGAACAGAAGGCCCAAATCCGCATGGGGATGGGAACCTGGCCGGAGTGTCCTCTCACCACTTAGCACGTATCAGAAAATATGGGTACCCAGCAGTTAGGGCCTGACACCAGAGTGTCCTCATCACCGAGAGGAGAAGGCTCCCAGCATGGTCCATCTGCGGTCAGAGGGCCGACGTCACCAAGGCGGTGTGTGCCAGCCAGGCAGGAGTGACCTCAGGGCAGAGGGCCAACCTTACGAAACTGTTAGGAACCCAACCAGGATGAGAATCTCACCAGAGGGCCCATATCACCAAGGGGATGGGAACCAGGCAGGAGTGTTCTGACCCCAGTGGGGCCACATCATTGAAAGGCGAGAAACCCACCACATGTGGCCTCAAACCAGAAGACCCACAACAACAAGGGGCTCAGAGTGAGGCAGGCAGGAAGTGTCTCACAACACACGGCCCATAGAAGAAAAAAGGTAAGGAATCCTGCAGTTGGAAGCTCCAAGCAGGTGGCCCAGAACACCGAGGATATGGGATGCATGCCGGAGTGAACTCACAGCAGAGGGCCCACATCCTGACACTGTGAGCAACCCACACGTTGGCACCTCAGAACAGAAGGCCCAAATCCGCATGGGGATGGGAACCTGGCAGGAGTGTCATCGCACCAGTGAGCACATATCAGAAAATGTGGGGAGCCCAGCAGTTAGGGCCTGACGCCAGAGGGTCCTCATCACCGATGGGAGGAGGCTCCCAGCACGCTCCAACTGCAACCAGAGGGCCCATGTGGCCAAGGCGACGTGTGCCAGCCAGGCAGGAGTGACCTCACAGCAGAGGACCCACCTCCCAGAAGTATGAGGAATCAAGCCAGGGTCCAACTCTCACCAGAGGGCCCACATCAACAAGAGGATGGGAACCAGTCACGAGTGTCCTCACACCAGTGGGGTCCCATACCTAAAAGGTGAGGCAACCGGCACATGTTGCCTCAAACCAGAGGACCTACATCACCAAGGGGCTTGGAGTGAGGCAGGCAGGAGGAGCCTCACAACAGAGGGCCCAAAGTATAAAAAAGGGGCGGAATCCAGCAGTTGGAACCTCCCAGCAGTCGGCCCAGAGCACAGAGGCTATGGGATCTAGGCCTGAGTGAACTAACACCAGAGAACCAACATCACGAAACTGTGAGCAACCCAGGCGTTGGGACCACTGAGCAGAAGGCCCACTTCCTCATGGGGATGGGAACCTTACAGGAGTGTCCTGGCATCACTGGGCTCAGTCAGAAAACGTGGGGTGCCCAGCAGTTAGAGCCTGATGCCAGAGGGCCCTCATCACCTAGGAGAGGAGGCTCCCAGCAGGCTCCAACTGCAACCAGATGGCTGACGTCACCAAGGCAATGTGAGCAAGCCAGGCAGGAGTTACCTCACAGAAGAGGGCCCACCTCAATAAGGGTCAGGAACCCAGCAAGGATCAGACTTTCACCAGAGGGCCCACAACACCAAGGGGATGTGAACCAGGCAGGAGTGTCCTCACACCATTGGGGCCATATCATCGAAAGGTGAGGGACCCAACACACGTGGCCTCAAACCAGAGGACATACATCACCAAGGGTCTTCGAGGGAGGCAGGCAGGAGTAGCCTCAAAACAGAGGGCCCATAGAATAAAAAAGGTGAGGAATCCCGCAGTTGGAACGTTCCAGCAGGTGGCAAGGAGCAGCGAGGCTATGGGTTCCAGGTCGGTGTGAACTCACAAAAGAGGGCCCTCATCATGAAACTGTGAACCCAGCCATTGTGTCCACAGAGCAGAAGGCCCCCATTTCCATGGGGTTGGGAACCTGGCAGGAGTGTACTCGCACCACAGGGCACACATCAGAAAAATTTGGGAGCCCAGGAGTTAGGGCCAGACGCCAGAGGGCCCTCATTACCGAAGGGAGGAAACTCCCAGCAGGCACCAAATCCCAACTGAGGGCCCACGTCGCCAAGGTGACGTGCGCCAGCCAGGCAGGAGTGACCTCACAGCAGAGGGCAAACGTCACAGAAGGGAGAGGAACCTAGCCAGGATAAGACTCTCACCAGAGGGCCCACATCACCAAGGGGACCGGAACCAGGCAGAAGTATCCTCACACCAGTGTGGCCAAATAATGGAAAGGTGAGGAACCCAGAACATGTGGCCTAAACCACAGGAACCACATCTCCAAGGTGCTCAGAGTGAGGCAGGCAGGAGTAGCCTAACAACACAGGGACCATAGATCAAAAAATGTGAGGAATCCAGCAGTTGGAACGTCCCAGCAGGCGGCCAGGAGCAGCGAGGCAATGGGATCCTTTCTGGAATGAACTCACACCAGAGGGCCCTCATCATTAAACTGTGAGCGACCCAACCGTTGGGACCTCACAGCAGAAGGCGCACATCCACATGGGGATGGGAACCCGGCAGGAGTGTCATCGCACAAGTGGGCAAACATCAGAAAAAATGGGGAGCCCAGCAGTTATTGACTGATGCCACAGGGCCCTCATCACCGAGGGGAGGAGACTCCCAGCAAGCTCCAACTGCCACCAGAGGGCCGACGTCTCCAAGGCAACGGGAACAAGCCAGGCAGGTGTGACCTCAGAGCAGAGGGACCACCTCACAGAAAGGTGACGAAACCAGCCAGGATCAGACTCTCACCAGACAGCCCACATCACCAAGGGGATATGAACCAGGCAGGAGTGTCCTCACACCAGTGGGTCCACATCTTTAATAGGTGAGTAAACTGGCACATGTGGCCTCAAACCAGAGGACACACATCACCAATGGGCTGGGAGTGAGGCAGGTGTCTGGACGGGCACATTTAACTCTCATTTCCCACCAGGAAGAGGAATTAACCAAACGCTCAGCGTGCCGTGCCGGAACCAGATTACGGCCTGAAGCAAACCTGCGGTTTTGTGGCCAGCTTACAAGGAAGCGAGTTAAGAAAGGAAATCAGGGACACTGTAATTCACAAACCTGCAGAGTTATAAATGACAACTACTGTCAAAAATATATTGAAGTAAGGCTGCAAAGAAGACTTGAAAACATGGCAGAATTCCAGGAATCAGATTTCAGGAGGTAGATTTGAATTGCATTTAAAGCATATGAAAAGCAGCAGATCTTTGACAGTGATGCACTTGGACAAAAAGAGCGTATGCATTTTTTCGTGAATATATTCAGGAAAAAACGCATACGCCCTTTTTGGTCAACCAAGCACTCGAGCAATGGAAATCCGCACTACAATGAAGTCTCTTTTCCCATTCGTCAAAAGGGCCATCTGAAAAAAGTGTAAAAACGAGAAACACAGGACAGGCCATGGAGAACAGGGAGCCTTGTTATGCTGATGGGTGGGATGTAAATTGCCAACAGACACTCTGGAGATGTTTATGGTGTATCCTGAAACATCTAAAAAACAAAGCTACAGAGCCTAGGGCACTTCCACTTATGGTCCTATAGCTTAGGAAAATTAAAATCAACAAGACACAGCCAACACAAAATTTAGGGCTGCTGTGTTTACAAGAACCTTGAGTCCAGTACAAATTAAATATCCCAGAAAGAAAAAAATGGATAAAGAAGTTGTGCTACTTACGTACAACGGAATATCACTCAGCAATGAAATCAATGTCATCAGGCCTGTAGCAGCAAATTGAGTGGATTTAAGCACGATGACTCTAAGAGAAATATGTCACACAGAGAAAGACAGTAATCATAAGATATCACTAACAGAGGGAGTGTAAACTTGGCTCCACATGAACTGAATTACAAAACCGAACAGTGTCTCACATTTAGCTAAAAAACTTATGCTTGCTTAAGGGGAAAGTTGAGTTGGGGTGCTGTATAAAACCAGAGATTGAAATTAGCACAGATACCTTTCCATAAGCCAAATATGTAATAGACAAGACCTACTCCTTGCTCAACGAAATAGACTCATCCATGCTGTATCATCTCACACCTGTTAGAATGGGCATCATCAGAAAATCTACAAACAACAAATGCTGGAAAGGGTGTGGAGATAAGGAACCCTCTTCCACTATTGTTGGGAATGTAAATAGATACAGTCACTGTGGAGAACATTATGGAGTTTCTTATAAAACTAAAAATAGAATTACCATATGATACAGCAATCCCACTGCTGGGCATATACCCAGACAAAACCAAAAATCAAAAAGAGACATTCACCGCAATGTTCATTGCATCACTATTTACAATATCCAGGTAATGGAAGCAACCTAAATGCCCAGACAGACGAATGCATAAAGATGTGGTACATATATAAAATGGAATATTACTAAGCCATAAAAAGGAATGAAATTGGATCATTTGTAGAGACGTTGATGGATCTAGAGACTGTCATACAGAGTGAAGTAAGACAGAAAGAGAAAAACAA
Organism: Delphinapterus leucas; assembly: GCF_059928025.1. Taxonomy (NCBI): domain Eukaryota; kingdom Metazoa; phylum Chordata; class Mammalia; order Artiodactyla; family Monodontidae; genus Delphinapterus; species Delphinapterus leucas. The sequence continues at coordinate 11,325,793 of NW_028322239.1, forward strand.
AACAAATCTTGTATATTAATGCATATATGTGGAACCTAGAAAAATTGTACAGATGAACCGTTTTGCAAGACAGAAATAGAGCAACAGATGTAGACAACAAACGTACGGACACCAAGGGGGGAGAGCGGTTGGGGGGGTGGTGGTGGGAGGAGTTGAGAGATTGGGATTGGCATGTATACATTTATATGTATAAAATAGATAACCAATAAGAACCTGCTGTATAAAAAATAAAATAAAATTCAAAATTAAAAAAATAAAATTAAAAAAAGTAAAACAGAAAAAATATTCTTCCCTTCACATACATGTATTAATATGAATAAATTATTTCCATGCTTATATCTGTAAATACAAAAAAGAGGAATAAAATCTACCTTGAACCAAAAACGGAAAAAAGAAAAAAAATCAGAACCCACCATTTACACAGAGGAAAACCGTATCAGGGCACTTGCTCCAGTTGTAAACCATTCTGAAGTTGGTCAGTGGTGGGGAATCATCTCCCATTCAGCCAGCAGGCCCCACGCAACAAGCGTCCTCTTTGCAAAGCTGGGGGACCATGCCGAGGCATCTGGGAGTAAACGTGGGCCGAACCCCAGGCCAGCTGCTGCTGAAATGTTCCCACCCTTCCCAGGTAAAACACCTGAATATGTACAAGGACTTGAAAGCCTAGAGGAAGGGCCATGGAGCCACACGAGTGACAGCATGCCGGCCGACTTGGTGCCTGCAGGCCAGCCAGGATGGCCCTGGCCCTGGGTGCTCTTCTGGAAGCTTTCCATTTCCCTGCCTGAGATACCCCTCCTGTCCTCGCCCCCACTGCTTTCTTCCTTCCTCACCTCTGCCCAGGAAGAAATTCCAGCGGCAGGTATGGGTGTCACATCCTCTTCTTTAGCAGGTGGCATCTTGGCAACTGCTGCAGAAAGTCCAGCAGAACCCCACTCACACTGGGCCACCCACAAAGCCGTGGCCTCTCACTCCGTCCCACCAGCCCAGCCCCGAGACTGTTGACAGGGCAGAGAAAATGGCGTCAGGCACAGCCATTTTATATGTGTGTTTATATCGATCTCAACCCAGGCACACCTGGGGAGGGCTGGCCGGCACGGTCAGGCTGCCCAGGTCAGCCAATCATCACCCCTCAGGGTCTCACAGTTGCAGAAAATGGAAATTGCTGAATCAGCCAGGTCCAAGGAACAGGTGTGGGCTCTTGAGAGTCAGGATAGACAAGGGGTTGTAGCTCCGGCTTGTTTTCTAATCATTTTGACTGGCCCATGAGTGGGAGACAACTTCAAGAAAACCCTCTCCTAATGAGAGGACCCCAGGAGTCAGGGAGAGGAGGGGTGGGTGGTGGGTGGAGACAGAAGCCTGGTGCCCCGGGTGCAGTGGAAGTCTCTGGAAGACCAGGTGGAGGGAGGCCGCACAGAGTGATGCCCAGGGTCACAGACCTGACGGAGGTGCTATTTGTTAGTTCAAGTCCTGCTCTGAGGTGCTCTGTGTCAGATCTGAGCGACAGGTGAGCTGGGAGTGCTCTGCAATGTGGGCTATGTGCACGGTTCCTGTGTGCCCAGCCTTGCCACGGTACCTGCAAGGGTAGCTCTGTATCCTGGGAGGGGCCTGACCACGAGAGCCCCATGGGCTGCAGGGGACCTGCGCAGGGAACCCCATATCCTGGGAGGGGCCTGAACACGAGAGCCCCGTGGGCTGGCGTGGGGGTGGGGTACCTGCCCAGGTGAGCTTCATATCCTGGGATTGGCCTGACCTCGAGAGCCCCATGGGCTGCTGGAGTCCTGGTAAAGGATGTCAGGACAGTCAGTGAAGCCACCGAGGATATACCTCCAGTAGTTCCTAAATCCTACACCCTGCTGGTCATTCTACCAACCACCAGGACTTGGTATTCTGTATTAGTCTTGAATGATGCCTTCTTTGGTATTCCATTAGTCCGAGAGTCACAAAAAATTTTGGCTTGTGAGTGGCAGGACTCAACATACAACTAAAACAATACTTCCGGGCCGTCTTGCCCCAAGGGTTCAAAAATTCCCACACCACCTTTGGGGAAAGCTCAGCTAAAGACCTAAAAGCTCTACCTCTGGAAAAGGAAACACTCCTTCAATATGCAGACGACATTCTGATCGCCAGCCCTACTAAGGAGACCTCTGAACTACCAAGCCAATAGAGGATAGAAGTTGTCCAAGAAAAAGCTCAAATATCACAGACTACGGTGACCTGCCTGGGCTTCATTCTCACAGAAGGTCGGAGAAGCACATCCCAGGAAAGGGAAGAAACAATTTATAGCCTTACCCCTTTCTAAAACTAGAAGACAGCTTAGGGGTTCCTGGGGAGGCCAGGGTTTGCTGCTTCTGGATCCCTAACTACAGTCTACTAGCTGGGCCTCTATATGAAACACTGAAAGGAAAAGATGATGATCCTTTTGAATAGAATCCAGAAGTGGCCTTTCAAGAATGGAAAGAGCAGTCAATTCAGACCCTTGCCCTGGAACTCCCTAATTTAGCTAAACCCTTTGACCTTTACATTCCTGGTGAAAGGTGAATCGCCATTGGAGTATTAGTGCAAAAACTGAGACCACTTGAAATGGAACAATGCAAGAATGCCATATAGGTAGGATAAACTACGGTCACCATGGAGCTTGGCCCACCGCCACATCTGCCCAAGATACTGGCGGTATCTAAAAACCTGGAAATCAGCAGCCCAAAAGGCCACCTCCCTCTTAAGGGAAAAGGACCCCACGTGGTGATCCTAACCCCCAACCATGCCCTGAAGTTGCAGGGTTTGCTCCGTGGGCACACTGACCTCGAGTGAGGAGGCCCTCCAACTCCAACCTCCAGAGAGATAACCAGGGGCAACGGGGCAACATGACAACTCATGTGACCATCACTTGACCTGGAGTTTCTCTCATAAAACAACAAGAGTGTGTCCCAAAAGAGTAGACTACTGCTTGCAGGACTTACTGCACCCAGAGGGGAGCTAATAATCTTGGCGGGGGAACCGAATATCACGCTGTCACCATAGAAAAGCCTAGAAACACCGTGATGATGGTGGCCAATAAGACCGGCTGGACTCCTGTTTACTTCAAAAGGCTGTTGACTCAGTGGCCATCATGGTCCTTCATCACCACTGACCCTGGGCTGTCTGGGAGTTGAGCGGGCAGGGTCCTGACACCTGGTGCTGTTTTTACGTTAATTCAGGGGCCTAATTGAAGAAAGCGCAGACTACTGGTCAGAGCATCTAGGCTGGCAGAAACGGTCAGCCTAAGGTGGCCAAATAAATGTGGGGCGGGGTGAAACTGGACCTCACAGCATCACTGCACATCTCCTTCCTGGACCCTTAACGGTCATTAGAATCTATAACACTTCCAATACTGGTGCTCAGGCGGACGAGCAGGGAGGCAGCAGCCCTGGGGACAATCAACGTCACCTGGAGGCTGCTGGGGAGAAGTTCTGACCCTCGCCCACGAGTATGAGTGCTCTTAACTCAGCACTCAGCAGTTACAGAAGAAGGGTCTGCACCCTCAGCACTCCAAGAATGAGGAAGGGGACAAAAGGCAGAAGCGGGGTTTGTCCGAGGCAAAGCCCCTTAAAAATCCCTGGGAGATAAAAATAGAATCTGGGCAATAAAATAAAGTCTAACCTTTTTATCCTTTGTGCTTTGTCTAATTTCACGTGCTCCTAGGGTCCCGCATACAGAGGTTCCACACCTGGCACTTCAGACCAGATTTTCTAGTGCAGAATGGCTGGGTCGACACATCAGATCCTGGGGCCCAGGGCAGACTCTGTGATATAGAGCCTGAGCTGCAGCCAACCGGGCCCTCGAGAGAGCTCTGCCCCCTCCCTCCCACTGACTCTGACAGGATCTCTACACAGCAGCCCAGCCCACAGCCCACAGGGTAGCACATGCTCTCACCTCTCCATTCTCTGATCAAAATATAAAGTTTCCTTTGCTTCTGAACCAAACTCAGTCTCGATCTGTTGGCTCCAATGACACCGGGCAGGGGGACACTTGTTGGGGTCCACTCTGGAGGATCAGTAACAGAAATTGAGAACCTTGTAACTTCAATGAACAGATGTGTGAGCCAAACTGTAATTAACATAGAACAGTGTATAAGGCTCGGGTAAAATAAGATGTTTCTAACACTTCCATTTGATATTTCCATCAATTTATTATAAGCAAGTTCACTGAAAAGATTTGTCAGGTCAATATTAGAGAAACGAAATGATTTCTTTCCAAGGATGTACATCTAATAATCTTGGTTAAAGCTTCAATCTTGTTTTAAATGCTTTTCCATTGAAAATGATACCTCTCTTTCAGCTTCCCCATTTCTGAGAAGTATAAAATCTTATAATTTATGATTACCAAAGAGGAAAGGTGGGAGGAGGGATAAATTAACAGTTTGGGATTAACACATACACACTGCTATGTATATATTCAATCATCAACAAGGAACTACTGTATAGCACAGGGAACTACACTCAATATTTTGCAATAACCTATAAGGGGAAATAATCTGAAAAAGAATAGATATTTTTATTGACATCATCTATCAATGACAGTTAAAATGGAACCTAAGGGAAGCCGTTGGTGAGTGCTTCTGACCCTGAGGACTTCAATCATCTAAAGTTTGGACTCTGCCTACTTCCCAAGGCCCTTAATGAACATATGTGTAGCCGTAGCTTAAAAAATTCCCCAGTTTGGGTTGCGGAGAGACACTGATTTTGAAAAAGCCCTGGTGGTCTCCTCACATGAATGGGATCCTTCCTACAGCTAAAACATGCCTGTCACACCCAGAGGATGGTATACCGTCTGATCGGGAAGAGTTTGGAAAAGGCATCTCATCTCCTCATCTCCTGGTGCTCGGGTTCACCACTCCGGCGTCTTTACTAACAGTCTCCCCACTTGGAGATGTCAGCACTGTCAACATCCTGTTGTGTACAGTTTGGAATTTGTCCAGAGGATGAAGCGGAAGGAGGAGGAACAATGAGAGACAAGTCCTAGGTGCTCGGACAGCCACATGTCACTTTAATTTCCAATCAGAAAGACGAATTGACCAAAGGCTAGGGTTGCCCATGGAAACAGAATAGGCCTTGAGGAAATCCCGCTGCTTTGTGGCCAGTTCCCATAAACACAAGTAAAAAATGGAACTCAGGGGCACTAAAATTCACGAAACTGCAGAGTTGAAAATATCTATCCCTAAAAATTGTCTTGAGGATAGTCAGAGAAAAGGACTTGTAAGCAAGGGAGAATGGCAGGAAAGGGATTGGAAGAGGTAGAAAGGACTCGCCATTAAGCACAAGAAAAGGGGCTGAACATTTGCAACTTTGCACTTGGTCAAAAAGGGTGTATGCGTCTCTTTCTGTATATATTCAAGAAAAGGGCACACACATTTTTAGCCAACCAAACAGGTGGGCACTGGAAATCAATACTACAAAAGATATCACTTCACATCAGTCAGAAGAGCCGTCCTCATAAAGTGTAAACACCAGAAATGCAGGACAGGAAAGGAGAAAAGGGAGCCCTGTGAGGCTTATAGTGGAAATGTATATTGCCAACGGTCACTCTGGAGAAGTGTATTGTGTTTACTAAAGCATCTAAAAAATGAGCTACAGAGCACAGGGCACTTGCACTCATGGACGTGTATCTTGGGAAAAACAAAAATCGAGAGGACACAGGCACCCCAATGTTTACCGCCTCTCTGTTTAAAAGAACCTCGACTAGGATATAACTTAAATGTCTCTGGAGGGAAAAAATGGATAGAGATGTGGTACTTATGTAGAGTGGAATATTACTCAGCCTGGAAATCAATGAAATATGGCCATTTGTAACAACTCCAGAGGAGTTACGTATGATCATTCGAAGTCACATAATTCAAAAGAAAAAGACACATATCATAAGATATCATTTAAAGCAACATAAGATATCACTAATACACGGAATGTAAACTTGGGGACACATGAATGGAACTACAAAACAGAACGGGGCCTCAAATTTAGAAAACCAACATATGCTTGCTTAAGGGGAAAGGTGAGTTCGGGTGCTGAATAAAACCAGAGATTGAAATTAGCACAGATACTGTTCCATAAGCCAAATATGTAATAGAAAAGACCTACTTTTTGGTCAACGAAATGACTCAACACCCCATATTCACCACCTAGGAATATACCTGACTAGTAAGAGTCTTAAAACGTATGGATTTATATGTCTCCGTAAGAGAATCAAGCGTGTGTAGAGCGACATAAACGCAGCAGTGAAAATCAGCTAAATCACATTTTCAAAATAAATTTCAAAAACATAACAAAATGGCAGTGAAATAGAGAGCAATTCTTAAAAAATTCTTTCAGGGCTTGTGATGCAACCTGGATTTAACACATCTACACCCACAGCTGGATGAGACATAAGGCTGGACACTTCGAGCTGATAGCATTGGTGAGGTTCTGTGAGCAAATGCAGACCATTTGAAGTCATACAGCATTTTACCCATTCCATGGGTTTCAACTCTCCAAGTTTAAGGGATTCTTCCTTCAGCTAAAACGTGCATGGGAAACCCAGTGTATGGTCCACCGTGTGATTGGGAAACGTTTTTAAATGCATCTCAGTTTTCGTCCCCTGGTACTCGGGTTCACCATTCCAGACGCTTTACTAACACTCTCCCCACTTGGAGAGTCAGTGTCTTTAACCTCCTGTCTGGCTCAGTTTGCAATTTACGCAGAAGATGTACAGGAATAGGGAGAACCAATGAGAGATTAGCTGTAGGTGTCTGCATGGGCAAATGTAATGCTCATTTCCCACCAGGAAGGAGAATTAAACAAACGGTCAGCGTGCAATGCCGGAACAAGATTAGGGCCAGAAGCAATCCTATGGTTTTGCAGCCAGCTCAAAAGAAAACGAGTTGAAGAAACGAGCTCAGGGGCACTGTAATTCACAAACATGCAGAGTTATAAATGACAGCTATAGTCCAAAAATATATTGAAGTAAGGACGCGAAGAGGACTTGAAAGTGGGGCAGAATTGCAGGAAACCGATATCAGGAGTTAGACTGAAAATGCATTTAAAGCATAGGAAAAGAGGCAGAACGTTGACAATGATGCACTTGGCTAAAAAGGGCGTATTTGATTTTTCCTGAATATAGTCAGGAAAAAACGCATACACGCTTTTTGGCCAACCAAGCAAGCTTGCAAAGGAAATCTGCACTACAATGAAGTCTCACTTCCCCCTGGTCATAAGGGCCATCTGAAAAAACTGTAAAATCCAGAAAGACAGGACAGGCCATGGAGAAAACGGAGCATTGTTATGCTGATGGGTGGGATGTAAATTGCCAACAGCCACTCTGGAGAAGTGTATGGCGTTTCCTGAAACACCTAAAAAAGAAAGGAACTGAGCCCAGTGCACTTCCACATATGGTCTTTTAGCTTAGAGAAATTAAAATCAGAAAGACGCAGCCACCACAAACTTTGGGACAGCTCTGTTTAGAACCTTGTCTACCCTACAAGTTAAATATCCCAGAGAGCAAAAAAGGGATAAAGAAGTTGTAGTACTTACGTAAAATGGAATATCACTCAGCAAGGAAATCTATGTCATCAGGCCCAAAGCAGCATAAGGACTGGATTCAGGTACGAAGTCTCTAAGTGAAATAAATCACACAGATAAAGAAACCTCATAAGATGCCACTAATACACGGAATGTACACTTGGCTACACATGAACTGAAATACAAAACAGAACAGGGTCTCAAATTTAGAAAACCAACTTATGCTTGCTTATGGGGAAAGGTGAGTTGGGGTGCTGCATAAAAACAGAGATTGAAATTAGCACAGAGACCGTTCCATAAGCCAAATACGTAATAGACAAGACCTACTCCTTGCTCAACGAAATGCACTAAACACCCTATATTCAACGCCTAGGAATACACCTGGCTAGTAAGAATCTTCAAACCCATGGATTTATATGTCTCCATAAGAGAATCAAGCGTGTGTACAGCTGCATGAAGGCAGCAGAGAAAATCCGATAAATCCCATTATCAAAATGAATTACAAAAACAAAACACAATGACAGTGAAATAGAGAGCAATTCTTAAATAATTCATTCAGGGCTTGTGATGCAACCTGGATTTACCTCATCTACACCCAGAGCTGAGTGAGACATAAGGTTGGACACTTCGGGCTGATAGCATTGGTGAGGTTCGATGAGCAAATGCAGACCCTTTGAAGTCATACTGCATGGGACCCATTCCATGGGTCCCAACTCTCCAGGTTTAAGCGATTCTTCCTTCAGCTAAAACATGCATGGGAAACCCACAGTATGGTGCACCGTGTGACCGGGAAACGTTTTCAAATGCATGTCCGTTTTCGTCCGCTTTTTCTCGGGTTCACAATTCCAGACCCTTTACTAACAGTCTCCCCACTTGGACAGTCAGTGCCTTTATCTCCTGTTTGGCACAGTTTGCAATTTCTGCACAAGATGAACAGGAATAGGGAGAACTAATGAGAGAGTAGCTGTATCTGTCTGCACGGGCAAATTTAACTCTCATTTCCCACCAGGAAGAGGAATGAACCAAAGGCTCAGCGTGCCATGCCGGAACAAGATTAGGGCCTGAAGAATCCTGCAGTTTTGCGGCCAGCTCAAAAGAAAGCTAGTTGAAAAAAAGAGCTCAGGGGCACTGTCATTCACAAACCTGCAGTTATCAATGACAGCTATCTTCCAAAAATATATTGAAGTAAGGCTGCAAAGCAGACTTGAAAGTGGGGCAGAATTGAAGGAAACCGATTTCAGGAGGTAGACAGTAATTGCATTTAAAGCATAGGAAAAGAGGCAGTACGTCGACAATGATGCACTTGGCCAAGAAGGGCATATGCGTTTTATCCAGGGCCCTCATTAAAGAGGGGAGGAGGCTCCCAGCACACTCCAATGGCCAACAGAGGGCCCATGTCACCAAGGCGACGTGTGCCACCCAGGCAGGAGTGACCTCATGTCAGAGGGCCCACCTCACAGAAGGGTGAGGTACCCAGCCAGGATCAGACTCGCACCAGAGGGCCCACATCACCAAGGGGATCGGATCCAGGCAGGACTGGCCTCACACCAGTGTGGCCAAATAATAGAAAGGTGAGGAACCCAGAACATGTGGCCTAAACAAGAGGACCCACATCTCCAAGGGGCTGGAAGTGAGGCAGGAAGGAGGAGCCACAAAACAGAGGACCCATAGAATAAAAAAGTGAGGAATCCCGCAGTTGGAACCTCCTAGCATGCGGCAAGGAGCAGCGAGGCTATGGGTTCCCAGCCAGTGTGAACTCACAACAGAGGGCCCTCATCATTAAACTGTGAACAACACAGCTGTTGGGACCACAGAACAGAAGGCCCACATTCCCATGGGGTTGGCATCCTGGCAGGAGTGTACTCGCACCACAGGGCACACATCAGAAAATTTTGGGAGCCCAGGAGTTAGGGCCTGACGCCAAACGGCCCTAATTACAGAGGGGAGCAGACTCCTAGCAGGCACCAACTCTCAACTGAGGGCACACATCGCCAATGTGACGTGTGACAGCCAGGCAGGAATGACCTCACAGCCAAGGGCCTACGTCACAGAAGGGGGAGGAACCCAGCCAGGATAAGACTCCCACCAGAGGGCCCACATCACCAAGGGGATCAGAACCAGGCAGGAGTGGCCTCAAACCAGTATGGCCAAATCATAGAAAAGTGAAGAAACCAGAACATATGGCCTAAACCAGAGGACCCACATCAACAAGGGGCTCAGAGTGAGGCAGGCAGTAGGTGTCTCAAACAGAGGGCCCATAAAATAAAAAAGGTGGGGAATCCCGCAGTTGGAACCTCCCAGCAGGCGGCAAGGTACAGCGAGGCTATGGGATCCCGGCCGGTGTGAACTCACAACAGAGGGCCCTCATCACGAAACTGTGAACAACCCAGCAGTTGGGACAACAGAGCAGAAGGCCCACATTCCCATGTGGTTGGGAACCTGACAGGAGTGTCCTCCCACCAGAGGGCACACATCAGAAAAGTATGGGAGCCCAGGAGTTAGGGCCTGAAGCCAGAGTGTCCTCATCACCGAGAGGAGAATGCTCCCAGCATGCTCCAGCTGCCGCCAGAGGGCCGACGTCACCAAGGCGGGGTGTGCCAGCCAGGCAGGAGTGACCTCAGGGCCGAGGGTCAACCTTACGGAACTGTGAGGAACCCAACCAGGATGAGACTCTCACCAGAGGGCCCACATCACCAAGGGGATGGGAACCAGGCAGGAGTGTTCTCACCACAGTGGTGCCACATCACTGAAAGGCGAGGAACCCACAACATGTGGCCTCAATCCAGAACACCCACATCAACAAGGGGCTCAGAGTGAGGGAGGCAGGAAGTGTCTCACAACACACGGCCCATAGAAGAATAAAGGTAAGGAATCCTGCAGTTGGAAGCTCCAAGCAGGTGGCCCAGAGCACCGAGGCTCTGGGATGCGTGCCGGAGTGAACTCACAGCAGAGGGCCCACATCCTGACACTGGGAGCAACCCAGCCGTTGGCACCTCAGAACAGAAGTCCCAAATCCGCATGGGGATGGGAACCTGGAAAGAGTGACATTGCACCAGTGGGCTCACATCAGAAAAGGTGCGGAGCCCAGCAGTTAGGGCCTGACGCAAGAGGGCCCTCATCACCTTGGAGAGGAGCGTACAAGAAGGCTCCAACTGCCACCAGAGGTCCGACGTCACCAAGGCAACGGGAGCAAGCCAGGCAGGAGTGGCCTCACACCAGTGTGGCCAAATCATAGAAAGGTGAGGAACCCAGAATATGTGGCCCAAACAAGCCGACCCACATCTCCAAGGGGCTGGGAGTGAGGCAGGCAGGAGGACCCTCAAAACAGAGGACCCATAGAATAAAAAATGTGAGGAATCCCGCAGTTGGAAACTCCTAGCATGCGGCAAGGAGCAGCGAGGCTATGGGATCCCAGCCAGTGTGAACTCACAACAGAGGGCCCTCATCATGAAACTGTGAACAACACAGCTGTTGGGACCACAGAACAGAAGGCCCACATTCCCATGGGTTTGGTAACATGGCAGGAGTGTACTCGCACCACAGGGCACACATCAGAAAAGTTTGGGAGCCCAGGAGTTAGGGCCTGACTCCAGACAGCCCTAATTACCGAGGGGAGCAGACCCCTAGCAGGCACCAACTCCCAACTGAGGGCCCACGTCGCCAAGGTGACGTGCGTCAGCCAGGCAGGAGTGACCTCACAGCAGAGGGCCTACGTCACAGAAGGGGGAGGAACCCAGCCAGGATAAGACAATCACCAGAGGGCCCACATCACCAAGGGGATCAGAACCAGGCAGGAGTGGCCTCACACCAGTATGGCCAAATCATAGAAAAGTGAGGAACCCAGAACATATGGCCTAAACCAGAGGACCCATATCAACAAGGGGCTCAGAGTGAGGCAGGCAGGAGGTGTCTCAAACAGAGGGCCCATAAAATAAAAAAGGTGAGGAATCCCGCAGTTGGAAGCTTCAAGCAGTTGTCCCAGAGCACCGAGGCTATGGGATCCATGCCGGATTGAACTCACAGCAGAGGGCCCACATCCTGACACTGTGAGCAACCCAGCCGTTGGCACCTCAGAACAGAAGGCCCAAATCCGCATGGGGATGGGAACCTGGCCGGAGTGTCCTCTCACCACTTAGCACGTATCAGAAAATATGGGTACCCAGCAGTTAGGGCCTGACACCAGAGTGTCCTCATCACCGAGAGGAGAAGGCTCCCAGCACGGTCCATCTGCGGTCAGAGGGCCGACGTCACCAAGGCGGTGTGTGCCAGCCAGGCAGGAGTGACCTCAGGGCAGAGGGCCAACCTTACGAAACTTAGGAACCCAACCAGGATGAGACTCTCACCAGAGGGCCCACATCCCCAAGGGGATGGGAACCAGGCAGGAGTGTTCTGACCCAAGTGGGGCCACATCATTGAAAGGCGAGAAACCCACCACATGTGGCCTCAAACCAGAAGACCCACAACAACAAGGGGCTCAGAGTGAGGCAGGCAGGAAGTGTCTCACAACACACGGCCCATAGAAGAAAAAAGGTAAGGAATCCTGCAGTTGGAAGCTCCAAGCAGGTGGCCCAGAACACCGAGGATATGGGATGCATGCCGGAGTGAACTCACAGCAGAGGGCCCACATCCTGACACTGTGAGCAACCCACACGTTGGCACCTCAGAACAGAAGGCCCAAATCCGCATGGGGATGGGAAACTGGCAGGAGTGTCATCGCACCAGTGAGCACATATCAGAAAATGTGGGGAGCCCAGCAGTTAGGGCCTGACGCCAGAGGGCCCTCATCACCGATGGGAGGAGGCTCCCAGCATGCTCCAACTGCAACCAGAGGGCCCATGTGGCCAAGGCGACGTGTGCCAGCCAGGCAGGAGTGACCTCACAGCAGAGGACCCACCTCCCAGAAGTATGAGGAATCAAGCCAGGGTCCAACTCTCACCAGAGGGCCCACATCAACAAGAGGATGGGAACCAGTCACGAGTGTCCTCACACCAGTGGGGTCCCATACCTAAAAGGTGAGGCAACCGGCACATGTTGCCTCAAACCAGAGGACCTACATCACCAAGGGGCTTGGAGTGAGGCAGGCAGGAGGAGCCTCACAACAGAGGGCCCAAAGTATAAAAGAGGGGCGGAATCCAGCAGTTGGAACCTCCCAGCAGTCGGCCCAGAGCACAGAGGCTATGGGATCTAGGCCTGAGTGAACTAACACCAGAGAACCAACATCACGAAACTGTGAGCAACCCAGGCTATGGGACCACTGAGCAGAAGGCCCACTTCCTCATGGGGATGGGAACCTTACAGGAGTGTCCTGGCATCACTGGGCTCAGTCAGAAAACGTGGGGTGCCCAGCAGTTAGAGCCTGATGCCAGAGGGCCCTCATCACCTAGGAGAGGAGGCTCCCAGCAGGCTCCAACTGCAACCAGATGGCCGACGTCACCAAGGCAATGTGAGCAAGCCAGGCAGGAGTTACCTCACAGAAGAGGGCCCACCTCAAAGAAGGGTCAGGAACCCAGCAAGGATCAGACTTTCACCAGAGGGCCCACAACACCAAGGGGATGTGAACCAGGCAGGAGTGTCCTCACACCATTGGGGCCATATCATCGAAAGGTGAGGGACCCAACACACGTGGCCTCAAACCAGAGGACACACATCCCCAAGGGTCTGGGAGGGAGGCAGGCAGGAGTAGCCTCAAAACAGAGGGCCCATAGAATAAAAAAGGTGAAGAATCCCGCACTTGGAACGTCCCAGCAGGTGGCAAGGAGCAGCGAGGCTATGGGTTCCAGGTCGGTGTGAACTCACAAAAGAGGGCCCTCATCATGAAACTGTGAACAACCCAGCCATTGTGTCCACAGAGCAGAAGGCCCACATTTCCATGGGGTTGGGAACCTGGCAGGAGTATACTCGCACCACAGGGCACACATCAGAAAAATTTGGGAGCCCAGGAGTTAGGGCCAGACGCCAGAGGGCCCTCATTACCGAAGGGAGGAAACTCCCAGCAGGCACCAAATCCCAACTGAGGGCCCACGTCGCCAAGGTGACGTGCGCCAGCCAGGCAGGAGTGACCTCACAGCAGAGGGCAAACGTCACAGAAGGGAGAGGAACCCAGCCAGGATAAGACTCTCACCAGAGGGCCCACATCACCAAGGGGATCGGAACCAGGCAGAAGTATCCTCACACCAGGGTGGCCAAATAATGGAAAGGTGAGGAACCCAGAACATGTGGCCTAAACCACAGGAACCACATCTCCAAGGTGCTCAGAGTGAGGCAGGCAGGAGTAGCCTAACAACACAGGGACCATAGATCAAAAAATGTGAGGAATCCAGCAGTTGGAACGTCCCAGCAGGCGGCCAGGAGCAGCGAGGCAATGGGATCCTTTCTGGAATGAACTCACACCAGAGGACCCTCATCATTAATCTGTGAGCGACCCAACCGTTGGGACCTCACAGCAGAAGGCGCACATCCACATGGGGATTGGAACCCGGCAGGAGTGTCATCGCACAAGTGGGCAAACATCAGAAGAAATGGGGAGCCCATCAGTTATTGACTGATGCCACAGGGCCCTCATCACCGAGGGGAGGAGACTCCCAGCAAGCTCCAACTGCCACCAGAGGGCCGACGTCTCCAAGGCAACGGGAACAAGCCAGGCAGGTGTGACCTCAGAGCAGAGGGACCACCTCACAGAAAGGTGACGAAACCAGCCAGGATCAGACTCTCACCAGACAGCCCACATCACCAAGGGGATATGAACCAGGCAGGAGTGTCCTCACACCAGTGGGTCCACATCTTTAATAGGTGAGTAAACTGGCACATGTGGCCTCAAACCAGAGGACACACATCACCAATGGGCTGGGAGTGAGGCAGGTGTCTGGACGGGCACATTTAACTCTCATTTCCCACCAGGAAGAGGAATTAACCAAACGCTCAGCGTGCCGTGCCGGAACCAGATTACGGCCTGAAGCAAACCTGCGGTTTTGTGGCCAGCTTACAAGGAAGCGAGTTAAGAAAGGAAATCAGGGACACTGTAATTCACAAACCTGCAGAGTTATAAATGACAACTACTGTCAAAAATATATTGAAGTAAGGCTGCAAAGAAGACTTGAAAACACGGCAGAATTCCAGGAATCAGATTTCAGGAGGTAGATTTGAATTGCATTTAAAGCATATGAAAAGCAGCAGATCTTTGACAGTGATGCACTTGGACAAAAAGAGCGTATGCATTTTTTCGTGAATATATTCAGGAAAAAACGCATACGCCCTTTTTGGTCAACCAAGCACTCGAGCAATGGAAATCCGCACTACAATGAAGTCTCTTTTCCCATTCGTCAAAAGGGCCATCTGAAAAAAGTGTAAAAACGAGAAACACAGGACAGGCCATGGAGAACAGGGAGCCTTGTTATGCTGATGGGTGGGATGTAAATTGCCAACAGACACTCTGGAGATGTTTATGGTGTATCCTGAAACATCTAAAAAACAAAGCTACAGAGCCTAGGGCACTTCCACTTATGGTCCTATAGCTTAGGAAAATTAAAATCAACAAGACACAGCCAACACAAAATTTAGGGCTGCTGTGTTTACAAGAACCTTGAGTCCAGTACAAATTAAATATCCCAGAAAGAAAAAAATGGATAAAGAAGTTGTGCTACTTACGTACAACGGAATATCACTCAGCAATGAAATCAATGTCATCAGGCCTGTAGCAGCAAATTGAGTGGATTTAAGCACGATGACTCTAAGAGAAATATGTCACACAGAGAAAGACAGTAATCATAAGATATCACTAATAGAGGGAGTGTAAACTTGGCTCCACATGAACTGAATTACAAAACTGAACAGTGTCTCACATTTAGCTAAAAAACTTATGCTTGCTTAAGGGGAAAGTTGAGTTGGGGTGCTGTATAAAACCAGAGATTGAAATTAGCACAGATACCTTTCCATAAGCCAAATATGTAATAGACAAGACCTACTCCTTGCTCAACGAAATAGACTCATCCATGCTGTATCATCTCACACCTGTTAGAATGGGCATCATCAGAAAATCTACAAACAACAAATGCTGGAAAGGGTGTGGAGATAAGGAACCCTCTTCCACTATTGTTGGGAATGTAAATAGATACAGTCACTGTGGAGAACATTATGGAGTTTCTTATAAAACTAAAAATAGAATTACCATATGATAGAGCAATCCCACTACTGGGCATATACCCAGACAAAACCAAAAATCAAAAAGAGACATTCACCGCAATGTTCATTGCATCACTATTTACAATATCCAGGTAATGGAAGCAACCTAAATGCCCAGACAGACGAATGCATAAAGATGTGGTACATATATAAAATGGAATATTACTAAGCCATAAAAAGGAATGAAATTGGATCATTTGTAGAGACGTTGATGGATCTAGAGACTGTCATACAGAGTGAAGTAAGTCAGAAAGAGAAAAACAAAACAAATCTTGTATATTAATGCATATATGTGGAACCTAGAAAAATTGTACAGATGAACCGTTTTGCAAGACAGAAATAGAGCAACAGATGTAGACAACAAACGTATGGACACCAAGGGGGGAGAGCGGTTGGGGGGGTGGTGGTGGGAGGAGTTGAGAGATTGGGATTGGCATGTATACATTTATATGTATAAAATAGATAACCAATAAGAACCTGCTGTATAAAAAATAAAATAAAATTCAAAATTAAAAAAACAAAATTAAAAAAAGTAAAACAGAAAAAATATTCTTCCCTTCACATACATGTATTAATATGAATAAATTATTTCCATGCTTATATCTGTAAATACAAAAAAGAGGAATAAAATCTACCTTGAACCAAAAACGGAAAAAAGAAAAAAAATCAGAACCCACCATTTACACAGAGGAAAACCGTATCAGGGCACTTGCTCCAGTTGTAAACCATTCTGAAGTTGGTCAGTGGTGGGGAATCATCTCCCATTCAGCCAGCAGGCCCCACGCAACAAGCGTCCTCTTTGCAAAGCTGGGGGACCATGCCGAGGCATCTGTGAGTAAACGTGGGCCGAACCCCAGGCCAGCTGCTGCTGAAATGTTCCCACCCTTCCCAGGTAAAACACCTGAATATGTACAAGGACTTGAAAGCCTAGAGGAAGGGCCATGGAGCCACACGAGTGACAGCATGCCGGCCGACTTGGTGCCTGCAGGCCAGCCAGGATGGCCCTGGCCCTGGGTGCTCTTCTGGAAGCTTTCCATTTCCCTGCCTGAGATACCCCTCCTGTCCTCGCCCCCACTGCTTTCTTCCTTCCTCACCTCTGCCCAGGAAGAAATTCCAGCAGCAGGTATGGGTGTCACATCCTCTTCTTTAGCAGGTGGCATCTTGGCAACTGCTGCAGAAAGTCCAGCAGAACCCCACTCACACTGGGCCACCCACAAAGCCGTGGCCTCTCACTCCGTCCCACCAGCCCAGCCCCGAGACTGTTGACAGGGCAGAGAAAATGGCGTCAGGCACAGCCATTTTATATGTGTGTTTATATCGATCTCAACCCAGGCACACCTGGGGAGGGCTGGCCGGCACGGTCAGGCTGTCCAGGTCAGCCAATCATCACCCCTCAGGGTCTCACAATTGCAGAAAATGGAAATTGCTGAATCAGCCAGGTCCAAGGAACAGGTGTGGGCTATTGAGAGTCAGGATAGACAAGGGGTTGTAGCTCCGGCTTGTTTTCTAATCATTTTAACTGGCCCATGAGTGGGAGACAACTTCAAGAAAACCCTCTCCTAATGAGAGGACCCCAGGAGTCAGGGAGAGGAGGGGTGGGTGGTGGGTGGAGACAGAGGCCTGGTGCCCCGGGTGCAGTGGAAGTCTCTGGAAGACCAGGTGGAGGGAGGCCGCACAGAGTGATGCCCAGGGTCACAGACCGGACGGAGGTGCTATTTGTTAGTTCAAGTCCTGCTCTGAGGTGCTCTGTGTCAGATCTGAGCGACAGGTGAGCTGGGAGTGCTCTGCAATGTGGGCTATGTGCACGGTTCCTGTGTGCCCAGCCTTGCCACGGTACCTGCAAGGGTAGCTCTGTATCCTGGGAGGGGCCTGACCACGAGAGCCCCATGGGCTGCAGGGGACCTGCGCAGGGAACCCCATATCCTGGGAGGGGCCTGAACACGAGAGCCCCGTGGGCTGGCGTGGGGGTGGGGTACCTGCCCAGGTGAGCTTCATATCCTGGGATTGGCCTGACCTCGAGAGCCCCATGGGCTGCTGGAGTCCTGGTAAAGGATGTCAGAACAGTCAGTGAAGCCACCGAGGATATACCTCCAGTAGTTCCTAAATCCTACACCCTGCTGGTCATTCTACCAACCACCAGGACTTGGTATTCTGTATTAGTCTTGAATGATGCCTTCTTTGGTATTCCATTAGTCCGAGAGTCACAAAAAATTTTGGCTTGTGAGTGGCAGGACTCAACATACAACTAAAACAATACTTCCGGGCCGTCTTGCCCCAAGGGTTCAAAAATTCCCACACCACCTTTGGGGAAAGCTCAGCTAAAGACCTAAAAGCTCTACCTCTGGAAAAGGAAACACTCCTTCAATATGCAGACGACATTCTGATCGCCAGCCCTACTAAGGAGACCTCTGAACTACCAAGCCAATAGAGGATAGAAGTTGTCCAAGAAAAAGCTCAAATATCACAGACTACGGTGACCTGCCTGGGCTTCATTCTCACAGAAGGTCGGAGAAGCACATCCCAGGAAAGGGAAGAAACAATTTATAGCCTTACCCCTTTCTAAAACTAGAAGACAGCTTAGGGGTTCCTGGGGAGGCCAGGGTTTGCTGCTTCTGGATCCCTAACTACAGTCTACTAGCTGGGCCTCTATATGAAACACTGAAAGGAAAAGATGATGATCCTTTTGAATAGAATCCAGAAGTGGCCTTTCAAGAATGGAAAGAGCAGTCAATTCAGACCCTTGCCCTGGAACTCCCTAATTTAGCTAAACCCTTTGACCTTTACATTCCTGGTGAAAGGTGAATCGCCATTGGAGTATTAGTGCAAAAACTGAGACCACTTGAAATGGAACAATGCAAGAATGCCATATAGGTAGGATAAACTACGGTCACCATGGAGCTTGGCCCACCGCCACATCTGCCCAAGATACTGGCGGTATCTAAAAACCTGGAAATCAGCAGCCCAAAAGGCCACCTCCCTCTTAAGGGAAAAGGACCCCACGTGGTGATCCTAACCCCCAACCATGCCCTGAAGTTGCAGGGTTTGCTCCGTGGGCACACTGACCTCGAGTGAGGAGGCCCTCCAACTCCAACCTCCAGAGAGATAACCAGGGGCAACGGGGCAACATGACAACTCATGTGACCATCACTTGACCTGGAGTTTCTCTCATAAAACAACAAGAGTGTGTCCCAAAAGAGTAGACTACTGCTTGCAGGACTTACTGCACCCAGAGGGGAGCTAATAATCTTGGCGGGGGAACCGAATATCACGCTGTCACCATAGAAAAGCCTAGAAACACCGTGATGATGGTGGCCAATAAGACCGGCTGGACTCCTGTTTACTTCAAAAGGCTGTTGACTCAGTGGCCATCATGGTCCTTCATCACCACTGACCCTGGGCTGTCTGGGAGTTGAGCGGGCAGGGTCCTGACACCTGGTGCTGTTTTTACGTTAATTCAGGGGCCTAATTGAAGAAAGCGCAGACTACTGGTCAGAGCATCTAGGCTGGCAGAAACGGTCAGCCTAAGGTGGCCAAATAAATGTGGGGCGGGGTGAAACTGGACCTCACAGCATCACTGCACATCTCCTTCCTGGACCCTTAACGGTCATTAGAATCTATAACACTTCCAATACTGGTGCTCAGGCGGACGAGCAGGGAGGCAGCAGCCCTGGGGACAATCAACGTCACCTGGAGGCTGCTGGGGAGAAGTTCTGACCCTCGCCCACGAGTATGAGTGCTCTTAACTCAGCACTCAGCAGTTACAGAAGAAGGGTCTGCACCCTCAGCACTCCAAGAATGAGGAAGGGGACAAAAGGCAGAAGCGGGGTTTGTCCCAGGCAAAGCCCCTTAAAAATCCCTGGGAGATAAAAATAGAATCTGGGCAATAAAATAAAGTCTAACCTTTTTATCCTTTGTGCTTTGTCTAATTTCACGTGCTCCTAGGGTCCCGCATACAGAGGTTCCACACCTGGCACTTCAGACCAGATTTTCTAGTGCAGAATGGCTGGGTCGACACATCAGATCCTGGGGCCCAGGGCAGACTCCGTGATATAGAGCCTGAGCTGCAGCCAACCGGGCCCTCGAGAGAGCTCTGCCCCCTCCCTCCCACTGACTCTGACAGGATCTCTACACAGCAGCCCAGCCCACAGCCCACAGGGTAGCACATGCTCTCACCTCTCCATTCTCTGATCAAAATATAAAGTTTCCTTTGCTTCTGAACCAAACTCAGTCTCGATCTGTTGGCTCCAATGACACCGGGCAGGGGGACACTTGTTGGGGTCCACTCTGGAGGATCAGTAACAGAAATTGAGAACCTTGTAACTTCAATGAACAGATGTGTGAGCCAAACTGTAATTAACATAGAACAGTGTATAAGGCTCGGGTAAAATAAGATGTTTCTAACACTTCCATTTGATATTTCCATCAATTTATTATAAGCAAGTTCACTGAAAAGGTTTGTCTTATTTGTCAGGTCAATATTAGAGAAACGAAATGATTTCTTTCCAAGGATGTACATCTAATAATCTTGGTTAAAGCTTCAATCTTGTTTTAAATGCTTTTCCATTGAAAATGATACCTCTCTTTCAGCTTCCCCATTTCTGAGAAGTATAAAATCTTATAATTTATGATTACCAAAGAGGAAAGGTGGGAGGAGGGATAAATTAACAGTTTGGGATTAACACATACACACTGCTATGTATATATTCAATCATCAACAAGGAACTACTGTATAGCACAGGGAACTACACTCAATATTTTGCAATAACCTATAAGGGGAAATAATCTGAAAAAGAATAGATATTTTTATTGACATCATCTATCAATGACAGTTAAAATGGAACCTAAGGGAAGACGTTGGTGAGTGCTTCTGACCCTGAGGACTTCAATCATCTAAAGTTTGGACTCTGCCTACTTCCCAAGGCCCTTAATGAACATATGTGTAGCCGTAGCTTAAAAAATTCCCCAGTTTGGGTTGCGGAGAGACACTGATTTTGAAAAAGCCCTGGTGGTCTCCTCACATGAATGGGATCCTTCCTACAGCTAAAACATGCCTGTCACACCCAGAGGATGGTATACCATCTGATCGGGAAGAGTTTGGAAAAGGCATCTCATCTCCTCATCTCCTGGTGCTCGGGTTCACCACTCCGGCGTCTTTACTAACAGTCTCCCCACTTGGAGATGTCAGCACTGTCAACATCCTGTTGTGTACAGTTTGGAATTTGTCCAGAGGATGAAGCGGAAGGAGGAGGAACAATGAGAGACAAGTCCTAGGTGCTCGGACAGCCACATGTCACTTTAATTTCCAATCAGAAAGACGAATTGACCAAAGGCTAGGGTTGCCCATGGAAACAGAATAGGCCTTGAGGAAATCCCGCTGCTTTGTGGCCAGTTCCCATAAACACAAGTAAAAAATGGAACTCAGGGGCACTAAAATTCACGAAACTGCAGAGTTGAAAATATCTATCCCTAAAAATTGTCTTGAGGATAGTCAGAGAAAAGGACTTGTAAGCAAGGGAGAATGGCAGGAAAGGGATTGGAAGAGGTAGAAAGGACTCGCCATTAAGCACAAGAAAAGGGGCTGAACATTTGCAACTTTGCACTTGGTCAAAAAGGGTGTATGCGTCTCTTTCTGTATATATTCAAGAAAAGGGCACACACATTTTTAGCCAACCAAACAGGTGGGCACTGGAAATCAATACTACAAAAGATATCACTTCACATCAGTCAGAAGAGCCGTCCTCATAAAGTGTAAACACCAGAAATGCAGGACAGGAAAGGAGAAAAGGGAGCCCTGTGAGGCTTATAGTGGAAATGTATATTGCCAACGGTCACTCTGGAGAAGTGTATTGTGTTTACTAAAGCATCTAAAAAATGAGCTACAGAGCACAGGGCACTTGCACTCATGGACGTGTATCTTGGGAAAAACAAAAATCGAGAGGACACAGGCACCCCAATGTTTACCGCCTCTCTGTTTAAAAGAACCTCGACTAGGATATAACTTAAATGTCTCTGGAGGGAAAAAATGGATAGAGATGTGGTACTTATGTAGAGTGGAATATTACTCAGCCTGGAAATCAATGAAATATGGCCATTTGTAACAACTCCAGAGGAGTTACGTATGATCATTCGAAGTCACATAATTCAAAAGAAAAAGACACATATCATAAGATATCATTTAAAGCAACATAAGATATCACTAATACACGGAATGTAAACTTGGGGACACATGAATGGAACTACAAAACAGAACGGGGCCTCAAATTTAGAAAACCAACATATGCTTGCTTAAGGGGAAAGGTGAGTTCGGGTGCTGAATAAAACCAGAGATTGAAATTAGCACAGATACTGTTCCATAAGCCAAATATGTAATAGAAAAGACCTACTTTTTGGTCAACGAAATGACTCAACACCCCATATTCACCACCTAGGAATATACCTGACTAGTAAGAGTCTTAAAACGTATGGATTTATATGTCTCCGTAAGAGAATCAAGCGTGTGTAGAGCGACATAAACGCAGCAGTGAAAATCAGCTAAATCACATTTTCAAAATAAATTTCAAAAACATAACAAAATGGCAGTGAAATAGAGAGCAATTCTTAAAAAATTCTTTCAGGGCTTGTGATGCAACCTGGATTTAACACATCTACACCCACAGCTGGATGAGACATAAGGCTGGACACTTCGAGCTGATAGCATTGGTGAGGTTCTGTGAGCAAATGCAGACCATTTGAAGTCATACAGCATTTTACCCATTCCATGGGTTTCAACTCTCCAAGTTTAAGGGATTCTTCCTTCAGCTAAAACGTGCATGGGAAACCCAGTGTATGGTCCACCGTGTGATTGGGAAACGTTTTTAAATGCATCTCAGTTTTCGTCCCCTGGTACTCGGGTTCACCATTCCAGACGCTTTACTAACACTCTCCCCACTTGGAGAGTCAGTGTCTTTAACCTCCTGTCTGGCTCAGTTTGCAATTTACGCAGAAGATGTACAGGAATAGGGAGAACCAATGAGAGATTAGCTGTAGGTGTCTGCATGGGCAAATGTAATGCTCATTTCCCACCAGGAAGGAGAATTAAACAAACGGTCAGCGTGCAATGCCGGAACAAGATTAGGGCCAGAAGCAATCCTATGGTTTTGCAGCCAGCTCAAAAGAAAACGAGTTGAAGAAACGAGCTCAGGGGCACTGTAATTCACAAACATGCAGAGTTATAAATGACAGCTATAGTCCAAAAATATATTGAAGTAAGGACGCGAAGAGGACTTGAAAGTGGGGCAGAATTGCAGGAAACCGATATCAGGAGTTAGACTGAAAATGCATTTAAAGCATAGGAAAAGAGGCAGAACGTTGACAATGATGCACTTGGCTAAAAAGGGCGTATTTGATTTTTCCTGAATATAGTCAGGAAAAAACGCATACACGCTTTTTGGCCAACCAAGCAAGCTTGCAAAGGAAATCTGCACTACAATGAAGTCTCACTTCCCCCTGGTCATAAGGGCCATCTGAAAAAACTGTAAAATCCAGAAAGACAGGACAGGCCATGGAGAAAACGGAGCATTGTTATGCTGATGGGTGGGATGTAAATTGCCAACAGCCACTCTGGAGAAGTGTATGGCGTTTCCTGAAACACCTAAAAAAGAAAGGAACTGAGCCCAGTGCACTTCCACATATGGTCTTTTAGCTTAGAGAAATTAAAATCAGAAAGACGCAGCCACCACAAACTTTGGGACAGCTCTGTTTAGAACCTTGTCTACCCTACAAGTTAAATATCCCAGAGAGCAAAAAAGGGATAAAGAAGTTGTAGTACTTACGTAAAATGGAATATCACTCAGCAAGGAAATCTATGTCATCAGGCCCAAAGCAGCATAAGGACTGGATTCAGGTACGAAGTCTCTAAGTGAAATAAATCACACAGATAAAGAAACCTCATAAGATGCCACTAATACACGGAATGTACACTTGGCTACACATGAACTGAAATACAAAACAGAACAGGGTCTCAAATTTAGAAAACCAACTTATGCTTGCTTATGGGGAAAGGTGAGTTGGGGTGCTGCATAAAAACAGAGATTGAAATTAGCACAGAGACCGTTCCATAAGCCAAATACGTAATAGACAAGACCTACTCCTTGCTCAACGAAATGCACTAAACACCCTATATTCAACGCCTAGGAATACACCTGGCTAGTAAGAATCTTCAAACCCATGGATTTATATGTCTCCATAAGAGAATGAAGCGTGTGTACAGCGGCATGAATGCAGCAGAGAAAATCCGATAAATCCCATTATCAAAATGAATTACAAAAACAAAACACAAGGACAGTGAAATAGGGAGCAATTCTTAAATAATTCATTCAGGGATTGTGATGCAACCTGGATTTTCCACATCTACATCCAGAGCTGAGTGAGACATAAGGTTGTGGACTTCGGGCTGATAGCATTGGTGAGGTTCGATGAACAAATGCAGACCCTTTGAAGGCATACTGCATGGTACGCATTCCATGGGTCCCAACTCTCCAGGTTTAAGGGATTCTTCCTTCAGCTAATACATGCATGGGAAACCCACAGTATTGTGCAGCGTGTGACCGGGAAACGTTTTCAAATGCATTGCAGTTTTCGTCCCCTTTTACTCGGGTTCACAATTCCAGACCCTTTACTAACACTCTCCCTACTTGGAGAGTCAGTGCCTTTAACCTCCTGTTGGGCACAGTTTGCAATTTCTGCTCAAGAAGAACAGGAAGAGGGAGAACCAATGAGAGATTAGCTGTAGGTGTCTGCACGGGCAAATTTAACGCTCATTCCCCACCAGGAAGAGGAATTAACCAAAGGCTCAGCATGCCCTGCCGGAACCAGATTAGGGCCTGAAGCAATCCAGCGGGTTTGCGGCCAGCTCACAAGATAGCGAGTTGAAGAAAGGAGCTCAGGGGCACTGTAACTCACAAACCTGCAGAGTTATAAATGACAGCTATCGTCCAAAAATATATTGAAGGAAGGCTGCGAAGAGAACTTGTAAGCGGGGCAGAATTGCAGGAAAACGATTTCAGGGGGTAGACGGGAATTGCATTTAAAGCATAGGAAAAGAGGCAGAACGTCGACAATGATGCTCTTGGCCAAAAAGGGCGTATGCGTTTTTTCTGAATATATTCAGGAAAAAACGCATACGCACTTTTTGGCCAACCAAGCAAGCATGTTAAAGAAATCTGCACTACAATGAAGTCTCACTGCCCCCTGGTCAAAAGGGCCATCTGAAAAAAGTGTAAAATCCAGAAAGGCAGCACAGGGCATGGAGAACCAGGAGCCTTGTTATGCTGATGGGCGGGATGTAAATTGCCAAGAGCCACTCTGGAGAAGTGTATGGTGTTTCCTGGAACACCTAAAAAACAAAGCAACGGAGCCTACGGCACTTCCACTTATGGCCCTATAGCTTAGGGAAATTAAAATCAAAAACACACAGCCACCGCAAAGTTTCGGTCGGCTCTGTTTACAAGAACCTCGTCTACGGTACAAGTTAAATATCCCAGAATGTGAAAAATGGATAAAGAAGTTGTGGTACGTACGTACAATGGAATATCACTGAGCAATGAAATCTATGTCATCAGGCCCGTCGCGGCATAATGAGTGGATTCAGGTACCATGATTCTAAGTGAAATAAGTCACACAGAAAATGAAACATCATAAGATATCACTAATACACGGAATATAAACTAGGCTACACATGAACTGAATTACAAAACAGAACAGGGCCTCAAATTTAGAAAACCAACTTATGCTTGCTTAAGGGGAAAGGTGAGTTGGGGTGCCGCATCAAAACAGAGATAGAAATTAGCACAGATACCTTTTCATAAGCCAAATATGTAATAGTCAAGACCTACCCCTTGCTCAACGAAATGGACTAAACACCCAATATTCAACGCCTAGGAATACACCTGACTAGTAAGAATCTTCAAACCCATGGATTCATATGTCTCCGTAAGAGAATGAAGCGTGTGTACAGCGGCATGAATGCAGCAGAGAAAATCCGAAAAATCCCATTATCAAAATATATTACAAAAGCAAAACACAAGGACCGTGAAATAGAGAGCAATTCTTAAATAATTCATTCAGGGATTGTGATGCAACCTGGATTTACCACATCTACACCCAGAGCTGAGTGAGACATAAGGTTGGGCACTTCGGGCTGATAGCATTGGTGAGGTTCAGTGAGCAAATGCAGACACTTTGAAGTCATACTGCATGGTACCCATTCCAAGGGTCCCAACTCTCCAGGTTTAAGGGATTCTTCCTTCAGCTAAAACATACATGGAAAACCCACAGTATGGTGCACCGTGTGACCGGCAAACGTTTTCAAATGCATCTCAGATTTCCTCCCATTTTACTCGGGTTCACCATTCCAGACCGTTTACTAACAATCTCCCTACTTGGAGAGTCAGTGCTTTAACCTCCTCTTTGGCACAGTTTGCAATTTCTGCTCAAGATGAACAGGAATAGGGAGAACCAATGAGAGACTAGCTGTAGGTGTCTGCACGGGCAAATTTAACGCTCATTTCCCGCCAGGAAGAGGAAATAACCTAAGGCTCAACATGCCGTGCTGGAAGCAGATTAGGGCCTGAAGCAATCCTGCGGGTTTGCGACCAGCTCACAAGATAGCGAGTTGAAGAAAGGAGCTCAGGGACACTGTAACTCACAAACCTGCAGAGTTATAAATGACAGCTATTGTCCAAAAATATACTGAAGGAAGGCTGCGAAGAGAACTTGTAAGCGGGGCAGAATTGCAGGAAAATGATTTCAGTGGGTAGACGGGAATTGCATTTAAAGCATAGGAAAAGAGGCAGAACGTCGACAATGATGCTCTTGGCCAAAAAGGGCGTATGCGTTTTTTCCTGAATATATTCAGGAAAAAACGCATACGCCCTTTTTGGCCAACCAAGCAAGCATTTTAAAGAAATATGCACTACAATGAAGTCTCACTGCCCCCCGGTCAAAACGGCCATCTGAAAAAAGTGTAAAATCCAGAAAGGCAGCACAGGCCATGGAGAACAGGGAGCCTTGTTATGCTGATGGGCGGGATGTAAATGACTAACAGCCACACTGGAGAAGTGTATGGTATTTCCTGAAACACCTAAAAAACAAAGCAACGGAGCCTACGGCAATTGCACTTATGGTCCTATAGCTTAGGGAAATTAAAATCAAAAACTCACAGCCACCCCAAAATTTCGGACGGCTCTGTTTACAAGAACCTCGTCCACGGTACAAGTTAAATATCCCAGAATGTGATAAATTGATAAAGAAGTTGTGGTACGTACGTACAATGGAATATCACTCAGCAATGAAATCTATGTCATCAGGCCCGTCGCGGCATAATGAGTGGATTCAGGTACCATGATTCTAACTGAAATAAGTCACACAGAAAATGAAACATCATAAGATATCACTAATACACGGAATGTAAACTTGGCTACACATGAACTGAATTACAAAACAGATCAGGGTCTCAAATTTAGAAAACCAACTTATGTTTGCTTAAGGGGAAAGGTGAGTTGGGGTGCTGCATAAAACCAGAGATAGAAATTAGCACAGATACCATTCCATTCGTCAAATATGTAATAGTCAAGACCTACCCCTTGCTCAACGAAATGGACAAAACACGCCATATTCAACGCCTAGGAATACACCTGACTAGTAAGAATCTTCAAACCCATGGATTTATATGTCTCCATAAGAGAATGAAGCGTGTGTACAGCGGCATGAATGCATCAGAGAAAATCCGATAAATCCCATTATCAAAATGAATTACAAAAACAAAACACAAGGACAGTGAAATAAGGAGCAATTCTTAAATAATTCATTCAGGGATTGTGATGCAACCTGGATTTACCACATCTACATCCAGAGCTGAGTGAGACATAAGGTTGGGGACTTCGGGCTGATAGCATTGGTGAGGTTCGATGAACAAATGCAGACCCTTTGAAGGCATACTGCATGGTACGCATTCCATGGGTCCCAACTCTCCAGGTTTAAGGGATTCTTCCTTCACCTAATACATGCATGGGAAACCCACAGTATGGTGCAGCGTGTGACCGGGAAACGTTTTCAAATGCATTGCAGTTTTCGTCCCCTTTTACTCGGGTTCACAATTCCAGACCCTTTACTAACACTCTCCCTACTTGGAGAGTCAGTGCCTTTAAACTCCTGTTGGGCACAGTTTGCAATTTCTGCTCAAGAAGAACAGGAAGAGGGAGAACTAATGAGAGCTTAGCTGTAGGTGTCTGCACGGGCAAATTTAACGCTCATTTCCAGCCAGGAAGAGGAATTAACCAAAGGCTCAGCATGCCCTGCCGGAACCAGATTAGGGCCTGAAGCAATCCAGCGGGTTTGCGGCCAGCTCACAAGATAGCGAGTTGAAGAAAGGAGCTCAGGGGCACTGTAACTCACAAACCTGCAGAGTTATAAATGACAGCTATCGTCCAAAAATATATTGAAGGAAGGCTGCGAAGAGAACTTGTAAGCGGGGCAGAATTGCAGGAAAACGATTTCAGGGGGTAGACGGGAATTGCATTTAAAGCATAGGAAAAGAGGCAGAACGTCGACAATGATGCTCTTGGCCAAAAAGGGCGTATGCGTTTTTTCTGAATATATTCAGGAAAAAACGCATACGCCCTTTTTTGCCAACCAAGCTAGCATGTTAAAGAAATCTGCACTACAATGAAGTCTCACTGCCCCCCGGTCAAAAGGGCCATCTGAAAAAAGTGTAAAATCCAGAAAGGCAGCACAGGGCATGGAGAACCGGGAGCCTTGTTATGCTGATGGGCGGGATGTAAATTGCCAACAGCCACTCTGGAGAAGTGTATGGTGTTTCCTGGAACACCTAAAAAACAAAGCAACGGAACCTACGGCACTTCCACTTATGGTCCTATAGCTTAGGGAAATTAAAATCAAAAACACACAGCCACCCCAAAGTTTCGGTCGGCTCTGTTTACAAGAACCTCGTCTACGGTACAAGTTAAATATCCCAGAATGTGAAAAATTGATAAAGAAGTTGTGGTACGTACGTACAATGGAATATCACTGAGCAATGAAATCTATGTCATCAGGCCCGTCGCAGCATAATGAGTGGATTCAGGTACCATGATTGTAAGTGAAATTAGTCACACAGAAAATGAAACATCATAAGATATCACTAATACACGGAATATAAACTAGGCTACACATGAACTGAATTACAAAACAGAACAGGGCCTCAAATTTAGAAAACCAACTTATGCTTGCTTAAGGGGAAAGGTGAGTTGGGGTGCCGCATCAAAACAGAGATAGAAATTAGCACAGATACATTTTCATAAGCCAAATATGTAATAGTCAAGACCTACCCCTTGCTCAACGAAATGGACTAAACACCCCATATTCAACGCCTAGGAATACACCTGACTAGTAAGAATCTTCAAACTCATGGATTCATATGTCTCCGTAAGAGAATGAAGCGTGTGTACAGCGGCATGAATGCAGCAGAGAAAATCCGATAAATCCCATTATCAAAATATATTACAAAAACAAAACACAAGGGCAGTGAAATAGAGAGCAATTCTTAAATAATTCATTCAGGGTTTGTGATGCAACCTGGATTTACCACATCTACACCCAGAGCTGAGTGAGACATAAGGTTGGGCACTTCGGGCTGATAGCATTGGTGAGGTTCAGTGAGCAAATGCAGACACTTTGAAGTCATACTGCATGGTACCCATTCCAAGGGTCCCAACTCTCCAGGTTTAAGGGATTCTTCCTTCAGCTAAAACATGCATGGGAAACCCACAGTATGGTGCACCGTGTGACCGGCAAACGTTTTCAAATGCATCTCAGTTTTCCTCCCCTTTTACTCGGGTTCACCATTCCAGACCCTTTACTAACACTCTCCCTACTTGGAGAGTCAGTGCTTTAACCTCCTCTTTGGCACAGTTTGCAATTTCTGCTCAAGATGAACAGGAATAGGGAGAACCAATGAGAGACTAGCTCTAGGTGTCTGCACGTGCAAATTTAACGCTCATTTCCCGCCAGGAAGAGGAAATAACCTAAGGCACAACATGCCGTGCTGGAAGCAGATTAGGGCCTCAAGCAATCCTGCGGGTTTGCGACCAGCTCACAAGATAGCGAGTTGAAGAAAGGAGCTCAGGGACACTGTACCTCACAAAACTGCAGAGTTATAAATGACAGCTATCGTCCAAAAATATATTGAAGGAAGGCTGCGAAGAGAACTTGTAAGCGGGGCAGAATTGCAGGAAAATGATTTCAGGGGGTAGACGGGAATTGCATTTAAAGCATAGGAAAAGAGGCAGAACGTCGACAATGATGCTCTTGGCCAAAAAGTGCGTATGCGTTTTTTCCTGAAAATATTCAGGAAAAAACGCATACGGCCTTTTTGGCCAACCAAGCAAGCATGTTAAAGAAATCTGCACTACAATGAAGTCTCGCTGCCCCCCGGTCAAAAGGGCCATCTGAAAAAAGTGTAAAATCCAGAAATGCAGCACAGGCCATGGAGAACAGGGAGCCTTGTTATGCTGATGGGCGGGATGTAAATTGCCAACAGCCACTCTGGAGAAGTGTATGGTGTTTCCTGGAACACCTAGAAAACAAAGCAACGGAGCCTACGGCATTTCCACTTATGGTCCTATAGCTTAGGGAAATTAAAATCAAAAACACACAGCCACCCCAAAGTTTCGGACGGCTCTCTTTACAAGATCCTCGTCTACGGTACAAGTTAAATATCCCAGAATGTGAAAAATGGATAAAGAAGTTGTGGTACATACGTACAATGCAATATCACTCAGCAATGAAATCTATGTCATCAGGCCCATTGCGGCATAATGAGTGGATTCAGGTACGATGATTCCAATTGAAATATGTCACACAGAAAATGAAACATCATAAGATATCACTAATACACGGAATGTAAAGTTCGCTACACATGAACTGAATTACAAAACAGAACAGGGTCTCAGATTTAGAAAACCAACTTATGCTTGCTTAAGGGGAAAGTTGAGTTGGGGTGCTGCATAAAACCAGAGATAGAAATTAGCACAGATGCCTTTTCATAAGCCAAATATGTAATAGTTAAAACCTACCCCTTGCTCAACGAAATGGACTAAACACCCCATATTCAACGCCTAGGAATACACCTGACTAGTAAGAATCTTCAAACCCATGGATTTATATGTCTCCAGAAGAGAATGAATCCTGTGTACAGCGGCATGAATGCAGCAGAGAAAATCCGATAAATCCCATTATCAAAATGAATTAAAAAAACAAAACACAAGGACAGTGAAATAGAGAGCAATTCTTAAATAATTCATTCAGGACTTGTGATGCAACCTGGATTTACCTCATCAAAACCCAGAGCTGAGTGAGACATAAGGTTGGACACTTTGGGCTGATAGCATTGGTGAGGTTCGATGAGCAAATGCAGACCATTTGAAGTCATACTGCCTGGTACCCATTCCATGGGTCCCAACTCTCCAGGTTTAAGCGATTCTTCCTTCAGGTAAAACATGCATGGGAAACCCACAGTATGGTGCACCGTGTGACCGGGAAACGTTTTCAAATGCATCTCAGTTTTCGTCCCCTTTTAGTCGGGTTCACAATTCCAGACCCTTTACTAACACTCTCCCCACTTGGAGAGTCAGGGCCTTTAACCTGCTGTTTGGCACAGTTTGCAATTTCTGCGCAAGATGAACAGGAATAGGGAGAACCAATGAGAGAGTAGCTGTAGGTGTCTGCACGGGCTAATTTAACGCTCATTTCCCACCAGGAAGAGGAATTAACCAAAGGCTCAGCATGCCGAGCCGGAAACAGATTAGGGCCTGAAGCAATCCTGCGGGTTTGCGGCCAGCTCACAAGAAAGCGATTTGAAGAAAGGAGGT
Organism: Delphinapterus leucas; assembly: GCF_059928025.1. Lineage (NCBI taxonomy): Eukaryota > Metazoa > Chordata > Mammalia > Artiodactyla > Monodontidae > Delphinapterus > Delphinapterus leucas. Next base: position 11,357,402 of record NW_028322239.1, read on the forward strand.
CAGGGGCACTGTAATTCACAAAACTGCAGAGTAATAAATGACAGCTATCGTCCAAAAACATATTGAAGGAAGGCTGCGAAGAGGACTTGAAAGTGGGGCAGAATTGCAGGAAAACGATTTCAGGGGGTAGATTGGAATTGCATTTAAAGCATAGGAAAAGAGGCAGAACGTCGACAATGATGCACTTGGCTAAAAAGGGCGTATGCGTTTTTTCCTAAACATATTCAGGAAAAAACGCATACACCCTTTTTGGCCAACCAAGCAAGCATGTTAAAGAAATCTGCACTACAATGAAGTCTCACTGCCCCCCGGTCAAATGGGCCATCTGAAAAAAGTGTAAAATCCAGAAATGCAGCACAGGCCATGGAGAACCGGGAGCCTTGTTATGCTGATGGGTGGGATGTAAATTGCCAACAGCCACTCTGGAGAAGTGTATGGTGTTTCCTGAAACACCTAAAAAACAAAGCAATGGAGCCTACTGCTCTTCCACTTATGGTCCTATAGCTTTGGGAAATTAAAATCAAAAACACACAGCCACCCCAAAGTTTCAGACGGATCTGTTTACAAGAACCTCGCTACGGTACAAGTTAATTATCCCAGAAAGCGAAAAATGGATAAAGAAGTTGTGGTACGTACGTACAATGGAATATCACTCACCAATGAAATCTATGTCATCTGGCCCGTCGTGGCATAATGAGTGGCTTCCGGTACGATGATTCTAAGTGAAATAAGTCACACAGAAAATGAAACATCACAAGATGTCACTAATACCCGGAATGTAATCTTGGGTACACATGAACTGAATTACAAACAGAACAGGGTCTCAAATTTAGAAAACCAACTTATGTTTGCGTAAGGGGAAAGGTGAGTTGGGGTGCTGCATAACACCAGAGATAGAAATTAGCCAGATACCATTCTATATGTCAAATACGTAATAGTCAAGACATACCCCTTGCTCAACGAAATGGGCTAAACACCCTATATTCAACGCCTAGGAATACACCTGACAAGAAAGAATCTTCAAACCCATGGATTTATATGTCTCCATAAGAGAATTAAGCGTGAGTACAGCTGCATGAAGGCAGCAGAGAAAATCCGATAAATCCCATTATCAAAATGAATTACAAAAACAAAACACAATGACAGTGAAATAGAGAGCAATTCTTAAATAATTCATTCAGGGCTTGTGATGCAACCTGGATTGACCTCATCTACACCCAGAGCTGAGTGAGACATAAGGTTGGACACTTCGGGCTGATAGCATTGGTGAGGTTCAATGAGCAAATGCAGACCATTTGAAGTCATACTGCATGGTACCCATTCCATGGGTCCCAACTCTCCAGGTTTAAGCGATTCTTCCTTCAGCTAAAACATGCATGGGAAACCCACAGTATGGTGCACCGTGTCACAGGGAAACGTTTTCAAATGCATCTCAGTTTTCGTCCCCTTTTACTCGGGTTCACAATTCCAGACCCTTTACTAACAATCTCCCCACTTGGAGAGTCAGTGCCTTTAACCTCCTGTTTGGCACAGTTTGCAATTTCTGCGCAAGATGAACAGGAATAGGGAGAACCAATGAGAGACTAGCTGTAGGTGTCTGCACGGGCAAATTTAACACTCATTTCCAACCAGGAAGAGGAATTAACCAAAGGCTCAGCATGCCGTGCCGGAACCAGATTAGGGCCTGAAGCAATCCTGTGGGTTTGCGGCCAGCTCACAGGAAAGCGAGTTGAAGAAAGGAGCTCAGGGGCACTGTAATTTACAAACCTGCAGAGTTATAACTGATAGCTATTGTCCAAAAATATATTGAAGGAAGTCTGTGAAGAGGATTTGTAAGCGGGGCAGAATTGCAGGAAAACGATTTCAGGGGGCAGACTGGAATTCATTTAAAGCATAGGAAAAGAGGCAGAACTTCGACAATGATGCACTTGGTCAAAAAGTGCGTATGCGTTTTTTCAGGGCCCTCATTATAGAGGGTAGAGGGCTCCCAGCATGCTTTCCTGACCAACAGAGGGCCCACATCGCCAAGGCGATGTGAGCCAGCCAGGCAGGAGTGACCTCACATCAGAGGGCCCACCTCACAGAAGGGTAAGGAACCCAGCCAGGATCAGACTCTCACCACAGGGCCCACATCACCAAGGGAATGGGAACCAGGCTGGAGTGTCCTCACACCAGTGGGGCCTCATCACCGAAATGTGAGTGACCCAGCACACATGGCTTCAAACCAGAGGACACATATCACCAAGGGGCTGGGAGTGAGGCAGACAGGAGGAGCCTCAAAACAGGGACCATAGAATAAAAATGGTGAGGAATCTCGCAGTTGGAACCTCCTAGCAGGCGGCCAGGAGCAGCGAGGCTATGGGATCCAGACCTGACTGAACTCAAAACAGAGGGCCCTCATCATGAAACTGTGAACAACCCAGCCGTTGGGACCTCAGAGCAGAAGGCCCACATTCCCATGTGGTTGGGAACATGGCATAAGTGTACTCGCACCACAGGGCACACATCAGAGAATTTTGGAAGCCCAGAAGTTAGCGCCTGACGCCAGAGGGCCCTCATTACCAAGGGGAGGAGACTCCAAGCAGGCACCAACTCCCAACTGAGGGCCCATGTCGCCAAGGTGACGTGTGACAGCCAGGCAGGAGTGACCTCACAGCAGAGGGCCTACCTCACAGAAGTGTGAGGAACCCAGCCAGGATAAGACTCTCACCAGAGGGCCCACATCACCAATGGGATCTGAACCAGGCAGGACTGTCTTCACACCTGTGTGGCCACATCATAGAAAGGTGAGGAACCCAGCACATGTGGCCTAAACCAGAGGACCCACATCTCCAAGGGGCTCGGAGTGAGGCAGGCAGGAGGAGCCTCACAACACAGGGCCCATAGAATAAAAAAGCTGAGGAATCTTGCAGTGGGAACCTCCCAGCAGGTGGCCCAGAGCACCAAGTCTATGCGATCCAGGCTGCAGTAAACTCACAGCAGAGGGCCCACATCATGAAACTGTGAGCAACCCAGACATTGGGACCTAAGAGCAGAAGGCCCACATCCCCATGGGGATGGGAACTTCGCAGGAGTGTCCTCGCACCACTTAGCACGTATCAGAAAATGTGGGTACCCAGCAGTTAGAGCCTGACGCAAGAGGGCCCTCATCACCGAGGGGAGGAGGCTCCCAGCAGGCAACAACTGCCACAAGAGGGCCGATGTTGCCCAGGCGGGGTGTGCCAGCCAGGCAGGAGTGACCTCACAGCAGAGGGCCCACCTCACAGAAGGGTGAGGAACCCAGCCATGATCAGACTCTCACCATAGGGCCCACATCATCAAGGGGATAGGAACCAGGCAGGAGTTTCCTCACACCAGTGGGGCCACATCATCAAAAGGTGAGGGACCCAGCACACGTGGCCTCAAACCAGAGGACACACATCACCAAGGGGCTGGGAGTGAGGCAGGCAGGAGGAGTCTCAAAACAGAGGGCCCATAGAAGAAAAAAGGTGAGGAATCGCGCAGTTATAACCTCCCCGCAGGTGGCCAGGAGCAGCGTGGCTATGGGATCCAGGCCGGAGTGAACTCACACCAGAGGGCCCTCATCATGAAACTGAGCAACCCACCGTTGGGACCGCAGAGCAGAAGGCCCACATTCCCATGAGGTTGTGAACTTGGCAGGAATGTACTCGTACCACAGGGCGCACATCCGAAAATTTTGGGAGCCCAGGAGTTAGGGCCTGACGCCAGAGGGCCCTCATTACCGAGGGGAGGAGACTCCCAGCAGGCACCAACTCCCACCAGATGGCCGACGTCACCAAGGCGGGGTGTGCCAGCCAGGCAGGAGTGACCTCAGAGAAGAGGGCCCACCTCACAGAAGTGTGAGTAACCCAACCAGGATCAGACTCTCACCGGAGGGCCCACATCACCAAGGGGATGGGAACCAAGCAGGAGTGTCCTCACACCAGTGGGGCCACATCAGCCAAAGGTGAGGAATCCAGCACATGTGGCCTCAAACCAGAGGACACACATCACCAAGGGGCTGGGAGTGAGGCAGGTGTCTGGAGGGGCACATTGAACTCTAATATCCCACCAGGAAGAGGAATTAACCAACGGCTCAGAGTGCCATGCCGGACACTGATTATGGCCTGAAGCAAACCTGCGGTTCTGTGGCCAGCTTTCAAGGAAACGAGTTAAGAAAGGAAATCACGGGCACTGTAATTCACAAACCTGCAGAGTTATAAATGACAGCTATTGGCAAAAATATATTGAAGTAAGTCTGCAAAGAGGACTTGAAAACGAGGCAGAATTGCAGGAATCATATTTCAGGAGGAAGATTGGAATTGCATTTAAAGCATGTGAAATGCGGCAGATCTTTGACAGTGATGCACTTGGACAAAAGTGCATATACATTTTTTCCTGAATATATTCAGGAAAAAATGCATATGCCCTTTTTGGCCAACCAAGCACTCGAGCAATGGAAATCTGCACTACAATGAAGTCTCATTTCCCATTCGTCAAAAGGGCCATCTGAAAACAGTGTAAAAACCAGAAACACAGGACAGGCCATGGAGAACAGGGAGCCTTGTTATGCTGATGGGCGGGATGTAAATTGCCAACAGACACTCTGGAGATGTTTATGGTGTATCCTGAAACATCTGACAAACAAAGCTACAGACCCTAGGGCACTTCCACTTTTGGCCCTATAGCTTAGGAAAATTAAAATCAAGAAGACACAGCCAACACAAAATTTAGGGCTGCTGTGTTTACAAGAACCTCGAGTCCAGTACAAATTAAATATCCCAGAAAGAAAAAAATGGATAAAGGAGTTGTGCTACTTACGTACAACGGAATATCACTCAGCAATGAAATCAGTGTCATCAGGCCTGTAGCAGCAAATTGAGTGGATTTAAGTATGATGATTCTAAGAGAAATATGTCACACAGAGTAAGATAATTATCATAAGATATCACTAATAGAGAGAGTGTAAACTTGGCTACACATAAACTGAATTACAAAACCGAACAGACTCTCACATTTAGATAAAAACTTATGCTTGCTTAAGGGGAAAGTTGAGTTGGGGTGCTGTATAAAACCAGAGATTGAAATGAGCACACATACCGTTCCATAAGCCAAATATGTAATAGACAAGACCTACTCTTTGCTCAACGAAATAGACTCATCCATGGTGTATCACCTCACACCTGTTAGAATGGGCATCATCAGAAAATCTACAAACAACAAATGCTGGAAAGGGTGTGGAGATAAGGAACCCTCTTCCACTATTGTTGGGAAAGTAAATTGATACAGTCACTGTGGAGAACATTATGGAGTTTCTTATAAAACTAAGAATAGAATTACCATATGATACAGCAATCCCACTACTGGGCATATACCCAGACAAAACGATAAATCAAAAAGAGACATTCACCGCAATGTTCATTGCATCACTATTTACAATATCCAGGTAATGGAAGCAACCTAAATGCCCACAGACAGACGAATGCATAAAGTTGTGGTACAAGTATAAAATGGAATATTACTAAGCCATAAAAAGGAATGAAATTGGGTCATTTGTGGAGACGTTGATGGATCTAGAGACTGTCATACAGAGTGAAGTAAGTCAGAAATAGAAAAACAAATCTTGTATATTAATGCATATATGTGGAACCTAGAAAAATTGTACAGATGAACCGTTTTGCAAGGCAGAAATAGAGCAACAGATGTAGACAACAAACGTATGGACACCAAGGGGGGAAAGCTGTTGGGGGGTGGTGGCGGGAGGAGTTGAGTGATTGGGATTGGCATGTATACATTTATATGTATAAAATAGATAACCAAAAAGAACCTGCTGTATAAAAAAATAAAATAAAATTCAAAATTAAAAAAGTAAAACAGAAAAAATATTCTTCCCTTCACATACATGTATTTATATGAATAAATTATTTCCATGCTTATATCTGTAAATACAAAAAGAGGAATAAAATCTACCTTGAACCAAAAACGATAAAAAGAAAAAAAAAACAAAACCCAGCAGTTACACAGAGGAAAACCATATCAGGCCACTTGCTCCAGTTGTAAACAATTCTGAAGTTGGTCAGTGGTGGGGAATCATCTCCCATTCAGCCAGCAGGCCCCACGCAACAAGCGTCCTCATTGCAAAGCTGGGGGCCCGTGCCGAGGCATCTGTGAGTAAACGTGGGCCGAGCCCCAGGCCAGCTGCTGCTGAAATGTTCCCACCCTTCCCAGGTAAAACACCTGAATATGTACAAGGACTTGAAAGCCTAGAGGAAGGGCCATGGAGCCACATGAGCGACAGCATGCCAGCCGACTTGGTGCCTGCAGGCCAGACAGGATGGTCCTGGCCCTGGGTGCTCTTCTGGAAGCTTTCCATTTCCCTGCCTGAGATACCCCTGCTGTCCCGGCCCCCACTGATTTCTCCCTCACTCACCTCTGTCCAGGGAGAAATTCCAGCAGCAGGTATCGGTGACACATCCTCTTCTTTAGCAGGTGGCATCTTGGCAACTGCTGCAGAAAGTCCAGCAGAGCCCCACTCACACTGGGCCACCCACAAAGCCGTGACCTCTCACTCCCTCCCACCAGTCCAGCCCCGAGACTGCTGACAGGGCAGAGAAAATGGCGTCAGGCACAGCTGCAGGGGCTCTTGCTGCCTGGTGCAGTGTTTATATTGATCCCAACCCAGGCACACCAGGGGAGGGATGGGGGGCACGGTCAGGCTTCCCAGGCCAGCCAATAATCATCCCTCAGGGGCTCACATTTGCAGAAAATGGAACTTGCTGAATCGGCCAGGTCCAAGGAACAGGTGTGGGCTCCTCAGAGTCAGGATAGACAAGGGGCTGCAGCTCTGGCTTGTTTTCTAATTATATTATCTGGCCCATGAGTGGGAGACAACTTCAAGAAAACCCTCTCCTAATGAGAGGAACCCAGGAGTCAGGGAGAGGAGGGGTGGGTGGTGGGTGGAGACAGAGGTCTGGTGCCCCGGGTGCAGTGGAAGTCTCTGGAAGTCCAGGTGGGGGGAGGCCACACAGAGTGATGCCCAGGGTCACAGACCTGTCGGAGCTGCTGTTTGTTAGTTCAAGTCCTGCTCTGAGGTGCTCTGTGTCAGATCTGAGTGACAGGTGAGCTGGGAGTGCTCTGAAATGAGGGCGATGTGCACGGTTCCTGTGTGCCCAGCCCTGCCACGGTATCTGCAAGGTTAGCTCTGTATCCTGGGAGGGGCCTGACCACAAGAGCCCCATGGGCTGCAGGGGAACCTGCCCAGGGAACCCCATATCCTGGGAGGGGCCTGAACACGAGAGCCCCGTGGGCTGGGGTGGGGGTGGGGTACCTGCCCAGGTGAGCTCCATATCCTGGGATTGGCCTGACCTCGAGAGCCCCATGGGCTGCTGGAATTCTGGTAAAGGATGTCAGGACAGTCAGTGAAGCCACCGAGGATATACCTCCAGTAGTTCCTAAATCCTACACCCTGCTGCTCATTCTACCAACCACTAGGACATGGTATTCTGTATTAGTCTTCAATGATGCCTTCTTTTGTATTCTACTAGTCCCAGACTCACAAGAAATTTTGGCTTGTGAGTGGCAGGACTCAACATACAACTAAAACAATACTTCCGGGCCGTGTTGCCCCAAGAGTTCAAAAATTCCCACACCATCTTTGGGGAAAGCTCAGCTAAAGACCTAAAAGTTCTACCTCTGGAAAAGGAAACACTCCTTCAATATGCAGACGACATTCTGATCGCCAGCCCTACTAAGGAGACCTCTGAACTACCAAGCCAATAAAGGATACAAGTTGTCCAAGAAAAAGCTCAAATATCACAGACTACGGTGACCTGCCTGGGCTTCATTCTCACAGAAGGTCGGAGAAGCCCATCCCAGGAAAGGGAAGAAACAATTTACAGCCTTACCCATTTCTAAAACTAGAAGACAGCTTAGGGGTTCCTGGCGAGGCCAGGGTTTGCTGCTTCTGGATCCCTAACTACAGTCTACTAGCTGGGCCTCTATATGAAACACTGAAAGAAAAAGATGATGATCCTTTTGAATAGAATCCAGAAGTGGCCTTTCAAGAAT